>NC_081411.1:196779448-196981948 GCF_030272615.1 Cryptomeria japonica
ACCATTTACAAAAGAGGGCAAATCACACTTCAACCCTTGCAATCCCCTTGGTATTCATATACTTATTCCCTTTGGATTCGAATCTAGTGGATTCAAGCTCCTCTTTTGAATGTAAAGTTCGCCCAAGTGAAAATCATCCTAGTGACTTCCTTTCTCTCTCCTAGGTGGGCAGCCACTAGGGTTCAATTTTCCACTTTACATTTTGGTGAACTTGATGTATTACACATTAATTCTTATTTTTCATTATTAGATCTGAATAATTGCAATTTGAATATCAAGATTTCATTTCCAAGTTTGATCTTTTTGCAAATTTTAGAGGTTAATTGCATAAAACCTTAATTTTTCATTTTGAAGAAATTAAGCTTGTGAAGTGCAATATTTTAATTGCTTATTTCAGATCTGATTTCTATTTCGAAATTTCAATTCACATATGCCTTTTTTTCCTAAAAATTCAGTGGTTAAAAAAAAAACCCTAATTTTTGAGATCCTTCTATTTTTTAACTTTGACTACTCAATTGACCGATGCAGACATCTCCTAATCAGTTGTTTTTTTGGATTCTACAATAAAATCATAATATCTATCATCCTTGAAAATTTTGAAAAAAGTTGGTCTAACAATTATTATGTTTAGAAAGACAATATGTCTATTTTCCATTTTTAAAAATTGTTCATGATTTTCCGTGCTTCCACATTCGCATGGATTTGACACTCAATTTACACTCATTCAAACTTGAATTTAAATAAAATCAAATATATCTTTATAGGTTTTCAGAAGGATGTTCACCATGTTTCAATCCTTATTTTATTTCTATTGTTATTTGTTTTGAGCAATGGTTATTATTGGTTTCATGACATTCTACTAATTATCGTTTCTCTTATTCTTTTTCTTCTAAATCAAAGTAAAAAAAGTGGAGAGATATCAATTCTAAATTATTTTATTTACTTAGAATTTTTAATTTTAAAAATGTATAAGTTTTATTTTAGTTTGAAATTATTTCAAATTTTCTAATTTAAAATAAAATAATTTCAGTTAAACATGAATAAATAATGTAATTAAAATGAAATAATTATTCAATATTTTAATAGTAAAGGCTTATAATTTTATTATTTTAAGATAAATGTATTTAAAATATATAATTAAAATTATTATAGTTGACATTTAAAAAATAAAGTTTGAAAACAAATTTTATTATACAATATATATTTGTTTTTAATTTAATGAAGAAAATCAAACTCACATGATACAAATCAAAATGCAAAGAATCAACAACAAGAATCTATGACTAGCAATAAAAGAGGAATGATATACCACACAAAATGTTGATCTTGACAAATCATAAGAACAAGTGAAAAAAAGGAGCACCCCTAGTCCCTAATTTTTCTGTTACCTCCCTCATTCCTTCCACCATTCCTCTATTTTTCTCATTTCTCCTATGTTTTACTTTTATTAACCTTTATTTTTTATCATCTATATGTTTTTAACCTCTGTTTATTCTTTTTGAGAGATCATTCAAATATATTTTTTCTCATTGTTCTTTTCGGTATACTAGGGCATACTTTTATTTCTCTTTAACAAGATGTGAATTATGTTAGCCACAATGTTGTATAGACACCCTGAAATCAACTTTCTAGTTTAGGAAATAAATATTTGATAATTTCTTTTTTTTTTGATTGTTAATGGGCCAAAGCCGATAAGGTGTACATACCCTACCCCCTTGTGGGATTTGAACTTGTGACCTCTCTTTCAAGAGAACAAGTTCTCCACCACTAGGCCAACTTAGGATATACAAATATTTGATAAATTTAATAACTAATTAAATTAAATTTATTAGTTAATAAATTTTTAATCATTCTTATAATTAATTAAATTATATTTATACATTGGAGACTTCTCAATTATTTCCTATCAATCCACATGACATCAAACTTACCATTCTAATTTGCCATCCAAAATCATCTTCATAACAAGACTACATTTATTTAATTCTTGAGGAATCTACACTTGAATGTACGGTCATTCAAAGTTGAAATTCAAAGAAAAACAAGAGGAAAAATGTGGTTTCCACTTTATCTAAGTTTGAGAAGGTACAAAATGTTTGTCATTTTCTTATCTTTAAATTTACACCCAATTTCATAAAATTAAAATTAGAAATATTAAAAAATGATACAAGTAAAATATAAATAAGAAAAAATACAAATACAAATAAAAATGAATATAAATAAGAAAAAAATAAAAATAAAATAAAACTAAATATATAAAATATATACATATAAACAAAATGAAATATAAAAAATCATCACAATATATTATTACACTAAAACATTATGATTAAATGCATAGAAATTTATCCAAAAATATAAAACGATTGACAAATTTTCCCATTAATTTAGAAAGTAAGTGCCTATCATATGTGATAATTTAGCCTCAACTGTTTACAAGCATGAAGTAGACAGTTAGATTGTACATTCACCTATTATTCGTTTTCGTAGCATTTTTTCAAGATTTTTATTTAACCTTCAATTTTTTATATAAGATTATTAAGAAAAATTGAAAATAGAGCAAGTATAATTGTTTGTTTTGGTATCAATGTCTTGGATCACACTCTCTAATCCATCATGATATTGGAGAGCTCAAGAAATAGAAAGTCAGTTCAAAAAAGATAATCAATTGCAGTTTTCCTTTTCTATGTTTGCCTTTAATTATAATGTGGAACAAATAAGTTGGGCTTCAATTGTATACATATCTATATTTTTCCATTGAAATTGTATGTCAACCAATATATAAAATTTTAGATTATATATATTTTAATATATTAAATTTCGTTTGACAAATGAATCTGCATCTTAGTGTCTTTACATATTAAATTTCTTTGGATGCAACCTATTCATGAATTTCATGTTATTATAATTGCAAATTTTGAATTTAACATTAAAACTAGAATACAATATGTTGAAATCTCAAATTTGAATGGGCAATTCAATGACTTAAGGTCTTCGGCTATGGTTAGTTGAATCGGAAAGTGATCAGAACCTGAAATAGGTAGTATGGAAGCCTTGAATAGATTGTTGTTAAGGGAGACTAAGTTGTCCTTAATAAGAAACCTATCTAATCTCTCTGGTATCATATTGAAGCTAGATCTTCTATTGGTCCATGTAAAAAAATCCATTCTTTGTGAGAATATCCATGAGGTTGTTTTGGAAGGTCCAGTTTCTAAAATCTACTAAGGATCGAGGTTCTCGAGTGCAGCCACCTGATTTCTTAGCGAGATTGCAGATGGCATTAAAACCTCTGCCTATAATACAATTTTTGTTTTTATGATTATTCATGAATGATGAAAGTTCCTCCCAGACTATTCGCTTTAGATCATTTGGAGTGGGGTCGTAAACATTGATTAGAATAAAATTTAAGTTATTGCTAACACATTTAACTTCTAATCCCATCCAGAATCTATTGTTCTCTAAAATTACTAATGAAATGCGTCTGGGATCCCATATGATACCTAGACCTCTAGATGCCCCTACCGCATGGATTCCTGACCAATTGAAGCTTCCTAAACCTTTGCCAAAAATTTCTCCTCCATCACTATCTAGCTTAGTTTCCTAAATAATGGTTATCTCAGCTTTAACCTTTAAGATACAACGCTTGAGGATGTGCTTCTTGTTAGGGGCTTTAATGACCCTATCATTCCAAGTAATTAAATTCATTGCAACGTGGGAGGGAACTTACCCCTCCCTACATTAAAGACATCTGTTAACTTAGATTGGTCCAGAGCCTTCCCATCCATGAGTCTTAGCTCTGAATTTGATATTCTCCCTCTTATCTTTTGAGAAGATCCACATTCTGACTTATTCCTACCTACCAAATTAAGAGCTAAACCCAACGGGCCTTCCTCCAAAGGGGCTGCGATGCAACGATCAGAAGAGGCTTCTCCAGAAATCTCAAAATCTGTCAAAGACCATAGTGATGGAGGAGGCAAAGAAGTGTTGATTACTGGATCCATCTGGGCCTCCCTGAGGTTGAAATCCTTAGATCCTCCTAAATCTGAAATATGGTCTTTGACTCTGAGATCATCTTCATTAGCCAAGCTTCACTATCTCTATTTGTTTTTCTATATCTACCTTTAGGGTATTGGTGAATTCTAGTAGATCATTAAGGGCTTCTTTGCTAAGGGAGATAGATTGTTTGGCCAAATTATTGTTAACCTGGACTGTGTTGGGAATATTTTGCTTGTCAAAAAGAGAATGGCTCGATTTCCTATTAACCATTGGAGAATTAACTGAGCCCGAATGTGAATCCCTAATAGGGAGAATATGATCTCCTTTTCTAGGTGAAGTAGATTTCGATGATTTTCCCTTCATGGATGCCAGAGCTAAGGAGTGCGAGGGAGGGTCTGAGGAGGGCGAGTCAACCTTGATTTTGTTAGAGGAAGACAGGCTACCTGGGGGCACGGTTGGGGAAGGTTTAGGGTGGGACTCAGGGGTAGAGATTGGTTTCCTGTTGTGGGTGGATTGGTTGTTATAGATGAAAGTGTGATGGATTACTGTCTCTTTAATTGCATTGCTCTTGTGGTAGATAGCCATATCAGAAGCATCAATATTTCCTTATAGATTGAGGGTGTAATCTCCCATTTCCTTGTTGAGGTAACTAATTCAAAAAGGCTCAATTTAGGGCCAGTAATTTTGAGATCAATAAGTAATTTAATGTCTTTTTCAAAAAAATTACCCCAAATACCTGCAATAGCTAGGAATTTCCCTAACCCTACCACAAATGATTCTATTATTTCTGATACATGAAATTCGACAGGGAGGGGCCAATATTGACCCAATGCAGGTTGCTATTGAATATAAAAGTTTTAGGGTTAAAGTCGGGAACCCAATCAATGCAGTAAAAAATATATCTGTTAAGAAATTTGTCCTTACTTTTGAGCATATCTTGCTTAATGCTAGATTCAATGCATGTAATTAAAATGCACTGATAGCCCAAATTAAAGGTGTTTACTAGGTTGTGACATTTAGTTTCCCACCAACCTTTAACATCTTCAAAGAAATAATGAGAGCCTCGCCACTTAGCAATGAAGCTATTGCTTTGGTGAAAGATGATGTTCTGCTAGAGAATCTCTAAATCTAACCTTATTACTGGTTTTCGCCCAACAAGGTCTGATGGGGTCGACCGCGACCACTCTTCCTGCTTCGAGGAATGAGGAGGAATTGTTTTCCTGAATCTGTAAACTGAATTTTAATTTTAAAAATGTATAAGTCTTATTTTAGTTTGAAATTATTTAAAATTTTCTAATTTAAAATAAAATAATTTCAGTTAAACATGAATAAATAATGTAATTAAAATGAAATAATTTTTTAATATTTTAATAGTAAAGGCTTTTTTTTTTGTTATTTTAAGATAAATGTATTTAAAATATATAATTAAAATTATTATAGTTGACATTTAAAAAATAAAGTTTGAAAATAAATTTTATTATAAAATATATGTATTTTTTAATTTAATGAAGAAAATCAAACTCACATGATACAAATCAAAATGCAAAGAATCAACAACAAGAATCTATAACTAGCAATAAAAAAGGAATGACCTACCACACAAAATGTTGATCTTGACAAATCATAAGAACAAGTGAAAAAAAGGAGCACCCCTAGTCCCTAATTTGTCTATTACCTCCCCCATTCCTTCCAACATTCCTCTATTTTTCTCATTTATCCTTTGTTTTAGTTTTATTAACCTTTATATTTTATCATTTATATGTTTTCTAGTTTAGGACATTCACCTATTATTCGTTTTCGTAGCATTTTTATGTAACCTTCAATTTTTATATAAGATTATTAAGAAAAATTAAAAATAGAGCAAGAATAATTGTTTGTTTTGGTATCAATGTCTTGCATCACACTCTCTAATCCATCATGATATTGGAGAGCTCAAGAAATAGAAAGTCAGTTCAAAAAAGATAATCAATTGCACTTTTCCTTTTCTATGTTTCCCTTTAAATATAATGTGGTACAAATAAGTTGGGCTTCAATTGTATACATATCTATATTTTGCCATTGAAATTGTATGTCAACCAATTTATAAAATTTTAGATTGTATATGTTTTAATATATTAAATTTCATCTGACAAATGAATCTGCATCTTAGTGTCTTTACATATTAAATTTCTTTGGATGCAACCTATTCATGAATTTCATGTCATTATAATTGCAAATTTTGACTTTAACATTAAAATTAGAATACAATATGTTGAAATCTTAAAAAATCTTATAACAAAATAAACAATATATTACATGAATTGGGTTCTTTACATTGTGTATTGGTTAATTGATGATGGTGGTGTTGTGGCCACCAAAGTTCAAACCTCCCTCATAGATCTACACTTATTGTCAACTGTATAATAATGGAGAACAACTAGAATCACAGAAATGTCTACAAAAAAGTAGACAATTAATTTTTTATATTATTTTTTTAAAATAACAAACATTAACATAATACAATCGAATGAAATTACCCTTTTTACTGTTATTTTCCTTGACTGACAACAGAAAACAGAACTACCCGCCTTGGGCAAGGACTATCAATGACGTTACGTATACCCCATCCTAAAAAGTGCTTAAAACTTCCTCAAATTTTTTGTTTTAAATTTGGAAATTTAACACATTTTTACTAGTTTTTAATATACGTTCTGAGTATTCTGCTGTATCGTTGCTGTGAGGAAACGGTGTATGAATGGGAGGTGCAGGAACACCCAAGAAATCACAGAGAGGAGACCATCCCTCCTTTACATTGAATACAAGCAATTTATTAGCAGGGACATAATTTTTCACAGCTTCCACATGAGCCTCATACACACTCATCACATATTCTCTGTCTTCAATCCTCTCAAATAGTTCATCCCACATTGTCAACCTAGAGAGGGCTACTTCTGATCCAGATAAAGTAGTTGATCGAGGATAGAGAGTATCCTTTACGCTCTTATACCATCCTTGCTTCTCACGCACAGTAAGGATTATCTTTGCGTCGGGACATGCGTCCATTAATTTCTAATACTCTAATATAGATGGCATGTCCACTGTTGCTGTGTATCCACTGAATATGCTTTTCCAATCTTCTGACTTGCCTGCCAAAATTACAGCACAACGGAGCTCTAAGTCTTACAATCTAAGTTATGATACACTAATGAAGATTAACTGTAACTTACCAGACAAAATGTCGACCCATAGATCTGTATGATTGTTCTTTAACATTTCAGAGTAATGGTAGCACCGATAGCCTAACATGTTGAGTGCCTCTTTCAATGAGTACGTGCCTGTTCGACAAAGGCCTGCCCCTATCACCTTCAAGTTCAGATTCAGTTTCTCCCCTCTACATTCTGTCACTCAAATCATCCAACGTAGGTTACAGAAAATGTGAGAGAGCTGTTGAAAAATGGATCATGAAATGTAAGCTGTAAACAAAATGCACACAGATTATATTCAAAAACATATTATAAAATGTAGAATGCCAACATACCATTGTTTTTCTCCATCTCCATTAAATCTTAAAGGGGAGCACAGATTAACTTCAAAAGTATACTGGAGGGCCGGATTGTATAGAACAGACGTTCTGTTGTTTCAGAATAGAACACACATTTAGTCTTATTGTTATTATTATTTATAATGGATAGTTAGCATGATTTCTTCTAAATTTTTAAATTAAAATGTTTTGTTTTTTAAAGTTGACAATTGTGAGATACCACTTTTTAGTATGGGCATCAAAAATCTAAATTTATCTATTATAAGGCTGATAATTTGAAGATTTTATTTTAGGTCACCCTCTTGATGGATATATTTTATAATAAAATAATATGAGGGCTTATTCAAAGCATCTCACTTTGAAACGCGTGCATTTCATTGGTTAATTAAGGCAATAGAATAAGGAAACTTAAGGAAGGATTTATTTGTTATCATACACGTTTCTTATTCATTTGATTTTAAATAATGCTTTGTCCCTTTCACAAAGTAAACTCTCCCTAACCTAAAAGGCGTGAGAATGATGTTACGTAGGATTGAACTTACTACTTATATATAAATAGATTGACTTCTAATATGTTATTTGAAATTCTTCACATATTTAGTACTCTTAGAAAATTTAATAATTTTAAGTCGTTTTTGGTTATCACATACATAAAAATTTTAATGTTTAGTTTTGATTCAAAAAAGTGTATATCTAAAATTATATTTATTAATTCATTATTGTTTAATGAAAGTTATGGATGTTCTAAATTAAGAATATTTCATGGATATTATTAAATTGTGAAGGTTTGACATTCCAATTAACAACTACTAGACATATTAAAGTTTTTAATATATTTTTTGTCTCACAAGTTGTCACTAGAATAGAGATTAACTTGCTACGCATAAAAGCACATGTAAGATTATAAGAACATCTTTGCACAAGTAGAGGATAAATATATGTAAAACATGATTCCATAAGACAAATACACTTAAGAGTAACTTAGATGGCTCCATAGATGAATAATTGAATCACTAGGTACACACAATCTACTAAACTAAAAATGAGATATAATTTTTTTTGTATATTTTATTATTGTAGACTTGAAAGAATGGATTCTCATAACATGGATTGTAGAGTTACAATTTACCAAGAGAAACAACACATTAAAATTATAACAAAACATAAGTTATATATAGACATACACTAGAGATAAAATATCAAAAAATTGAAAATACTTATAAAAATTTCTCCAAACTATGAAAATCCCAATGAAATAAATCATATGCCATTACAAATAATACTTGCAATAATCTACCAAATATTTATTATAATCATGCCAACAAATATCACAAGAATAAATCTAAAATAAAACTTTATCACAATTCATCACATGGAACTTCCCTTAAAGGTCTACAAATGATAAAAGATATATCCAGTTCCAAGAACTAGTTATTTTTATGATGATCTAGTTGATATTTATGAAGCATCCTACTTTATATGAAATTAGACTTGCGAGGGGTAAAACCTTGATAATACCACAAGTTTGAGTAACATAAAAATGCCTCAACAATTGGGATTTTAATTGTCAAATAAACCTATATTATAGATTTTTTTTAAATCAATTAGTTTCTTGTATGATTTCAAGTAAGAATACGATGTCATTATTGTGGCATACAAGAGACCACAATGCAATAAAATTTACATAATGGATGTCCCAATATTGAGAATAAGAGAATTGGCATTTGGAACAAAACTATTGTATTTATGTAAAGTTGGACCTCTTTATCATCCACATTGAAATTACATATAAATTTGTACCCTTTGGATGAGCATTAATCTTTATCTAGAAAAATCTCTTAAAGTAACTACAAGAGTTAAATATAGTCATTAACGATGTCCTTGGAATATCCAGTGAGTGATGGAGGTAATTAAATAGATGAAAGAAAAATATTGACGATTGAAAGAAGGTTAGAATAAGAGATGCTTGGCTCATTACTATATTGGAGATTAGGATTGGATAATATAATTGTTGTAAAGACATTTACTTAAAATTTCTTCATTTTGTAAATAACTTTACTTAAACGTTCTTAAAGATTGAAGATTAAGAAATGGATAAATATTAAGACATATTGGATCTCTTTATAATAATAGTGGTAAAAATGATACATTAATAAAAAAATTCCATAAATCCAATAAAGTATACAAGAAATGATCAAAGAAAATGTATTTAAAGATTAAAGAATAGGAAGTGCAAGAATTGACTATGAAACTTCAGGTCACAATTAGACATGGGGATGAAGGGGAAAGAGGGAAGAGTAGAATATGAAAGAGAATTCAAGATTATGAGTTTGATACAAAGAAAAATCTAAAAAATTATACATAACACATGAATTAAGGAAACAAAATGAATTAAAAGAGGAAGAGACATATCACACATTAGATGATTTCTATATGGGACTAAAAGTAAAGATAGGATTCTAGATGATTTTAAAAATGATAAAACCCCTCTTAAACTATATTTTTGTACAAACTAAGAAAAAATAAGAAAATAATTTTCAACTTCTAGAGATTGATAGGAGCATGGGTATAACAAATAAAAATATTTAGAAAACTTTAACCAAGGTAGACCCTATAAATGATCTATGAAATTATGTTATAGATGATGGGAAAATGAGTCCTAATACACAAAGGATTTGTGACAATCAATTTATTTGTACTATTACTTTGAGTCCTAACATTATTTCTAGTTGAGATGTGTCTTTCATGTACACATGGGAAGAATCTTGTTAACTCTATGATAAAACTAAAAAAGGAATAACAAGTATAGTACAAATAAAAATATAATTCATCATAACTAATATGCTTCCAAATCAGACAAGGATAACATGCACACACAATACGATTCCCATATTCCTACTCCTTCCTCAAATATATCCTTTATTGTTCTACTACTAATTTTCATTGTACTAATCAAGAAGAGGTGCATATATTTAATCCTGACAAGTCTCAATGCATCACATACCTCAAATTACAAGAATAAATAGATGACATTTACAACGTATATAACCTTGCTATGGAGGTCTCAAAGTGGTTGATGCCCCAACTGCATGAGACAAAGAGAATATTTTTGAATTTAAAGATGTTGCTATTCAAAAATGCCCAAGAATAGTTGGAGGAATTCTTCCACAAATGGACATTCAAATAGACTAAAGAAATGGTTAAATCCTTTAAAATTTGGAGAATGATCAAGTAGGACATTTAGGAAATTAAAGCAAATGTAAGGATAATAGGAGTGGACATATTGATATGGAGGTTGCAATACTAAAGAGGAATAAATAATTTCTCATGAATAAAATTTAAGAGATTACTGAGTATTATAGGGAATCAATAAAGAATATAGTGATGATGATCCAATTATTTTAGTAGGTGATGATGAGAAGGAAGGAAAAGAGATTTATTAGAGAAGTACCACTCTCAGCCCATGACCTTCCACAACCAAAAAAATAAAAAATAAAACAAATGATATAGGTTCCTCACTCTCCCAATTAGGTGGATGCTATTACTAGCTTCTTAACTCTGGTTTGAGTGTTGTCTTTTGATAATCATTTGGAATTTCTCGAGAAAGAATGGTAGGATATAATGATCCTAAAATATTTTAATAGTAGCTAGCTATTGGCTAGAATCTTGTTGATTTTTGTGTTTTTCTTGGTTCATCTGTAGAGATCTTAGTTTTTAATAATTTTTTGTTCAATCTCATTTCTTCTGAGATTCATTTCTCTTGGCTTGATGTCCAATATTGAATATATCTTAGCCCTTCTTGTGACTTGTTGGAAATATGTGTTGTCATTGTTATCAATCTAACATCTAACAATATATGTTGTCCATGGGTGTGTTCCCATTGATGACATTGTAATTTCTTGGATATAGGACTACTATAATTGTTGAGTTGGTGATGGATTTGCCTGACAATATTTGTTTGCTTATGAGATGGACATTAGTTGTAGATGGTATTTGGATGCTCACCTTCTTAGTGTTTGGTGTCTACACTGACTAATACAGTTGATGATGTTGATAGAAAATATTACACAATCAATTTTATAAGGTTTGAGATATTAAGATTAGGATTAGATGCATGAAATTATAATGAAGATATTATATTGGTTTTGGGACACTTTGGTCCTTTAAAGTTTGACAAAGCAAGTTGGCACAAAAGTATGTATCGATGTGTTTCTAAATAATGGTTTGCATTACTTTGAATTTGTTGATATATTGGCCATGGAGGCTTAAACATAGTGCTTATCCTCTATGGACATTGCACTCTTATCTTTTTAGGTTCTTGGTGTTGTAGCTGATATGGTTGGTGATTGCAATTGGATGATAGTTTGGTTCTCTATAAAAATTGGTTTCGGAAATGCTTCACATTTCTCTATGTTAATGTTTCAAGTGTTACATATTTGAGGACATGTTTATGGTGCAACATGTGTTTTGTTGGGTTCCTTGTGCTATCCAGTGCAACGCTCGAGTTTGTAACATGGTTTGACCACCTCCAATGGATTCTATAAGTATAGTGGTTGTATCAAGCATAAATAGGTCAATCTTTTGGTGCAACGACAACCACACTTGTAACAAGTGGTATCAGACTTGGTCACAGGTTCAAACCCCTCACTTGCACTAAGGGGGTATTGTTGTAAGGTGTGCACCCTTGGTCTCCTTGTGTTGTGGAGCGCAAGGCTCAGGTTTGTAACATTGATTAATTGCCTCCTATGGATTCTATAACTCTAGTGGTTGTAGCAGGCATAAATAGGTCGACCAATTGGTGCAACTCCAACCACACTTGTAACAATTTATAACTTATATGTTGTGTCTCAACTCAATTTTCAAATTCAAATATGGTCCGTAGGTAGTGATAATGTGTTTTGTGTTTGATTGGCTCTGTACAATAAAATGCTCTATATTAGTTTTGTTGTCCCAATAAGATCCCATTATGGAAAGATGAAAATAAGATTTGAGAAAGTTGTGATGAGTTCAAGGAATGTATTGGTGTTCTCTATATCATGTTAGATGGTTTATTTCATGTTGCATTCTAACTAGAATGGGTGTTTTAAGGTAACTACTTTGGTTTGACTGATAGATGTTCTTTTTCTTGCAATGAAAATTTGGTATCTTCACTTTCTTTAAAGACTATTTGGAATTTATTTTTATACCTACCTTAGCATGTGAAGATCTAAATTTAACTTGTTCATCTAGAAGATATATTTTGAGTTGACTTGTGGTGTATTGCCTAGTGTATCTACATGTTTCCTTGTTGTTGATCTTATAGGATGCGCAATAGTATGTGAATTATTTTGAACTTCTTAGAAAGAAGTGATATGATTTTTTTGGTCCTCTCTATCTCCTAGATTAAATTGCATCACCACAATTATGTTCTAGTCAAATGACTTAATGAATATTTACAATGAAGAAGATGGTATAAATGTAGAAGATCTAATTGATGATGAATATTAATATGAGTTTGTAGATCAATATGTGTGTTGTACTTACATAATTATATCACTTGTATAAGTTAGTAATGTGAAGTTCTGACAGAGAAAGTTTTTGGTGTTTCCTATGAAGTTGGTTGTTTGATATAGGGAATCAAGGATAGGTTCATATGTGGAGATTGTTGGAGGCTATATTTTTAAAGGAATATTCAATCCTAACTCATATATTCGTGTACCTTGATTGAAGATAGTGAGTATTCACTATAATATTTATAACTTGCCCCGAGGTAGAGTATCTCAGCCCACATATCCTTTGTATCTTGCCCTAGGATAGTGCATCTCAACCTAAAAGTACTTTAGGTAGTACTGTTCTTTCTTGGTAGTGAACCTAAAACAATTTTGTAATAATTTCCTATGTTTTGAGTTGACTCCCATTGCGGTTTTCCTCTATTTGGGATTTCCATGTAAATCTAGTGCTATCTTTTGCATGGTATCTCATTGTTTTATTTCTCATTCTTGTTAATAAGAATAAGCCCAAATTGATTATGGATTGTTTATTCCATAATTTCATGAATAGGATACTTCTAAGTTATAATTTGTTGACTTTTGATGCATCCTAAAATGTATCTTCATGTGGTTTAAGATATAAGATGTTAACATTATAATTTTTTTTTAGACACTTGTAAGATCTATATATGATATAGTATTATTTAGCTCTTATGCAATTCAACATTATGAAGCAGAACAAATAAATTATCATCTCAAAGATGATTGGTATATTATGTTTTAATTTATGAAATCATTAAAATATTTTTTTACTAATACCTTTCCTATATGTCATTATATCATCCCATGGTGTATAAATTGATTTGTCTAATTGTAAAAACTTCCTAATAAGTGAAATGGATAACTCATACCAATTTTTATTCTCTTCATCACAATGGTAGGTTTGTCTCAATGATGACACTACCTTTGGGAACCCAAAAAAATACTATATTGAGGCTATGGTTGCCTACAAGGGAGAACTATAGAAGAATGTGGCTGGAAAGTGATTCCGTCATCATTGTTAAATTCCTTCTTGGTTCACAAATCAAGCTAGTTGGACTATAAAAACATTAATTGAAGATAATTTAGGGATGCTAAGATCCCTTGATAATTTTAAAATTTAAAATTTCTTTTGGGAATAAAATAAAGTGGTAAATGGCTTCACTATTCTTAGAGTCAAGTAGAGTAGTATTAGGTGGTGGGGGACCCATGATCTTATCTCCATAGAGATTAATAATCTCATATATGATGAGAGAGAAATGTGTTAATTTGGGAGGTGTCCAAGTTTTAATTATAGATTACTTTTCACATAAGTGGAAGAAATTGATGAGCTTTCCACATCATAACATTATTGGGAAAGGGAAGTTTTATTTTCTTCTCAAGACAATAATATTCACCTTTGTTCCCTATTGTATTTTGGGGTCTAGTAGCCTTCTACAAGGTGTTCGTTGATCAACTTGTAGTCCCAATTGATAAACCTAGTGGATCTGATTAATACTAAGAGGGGGTTTTTTAGATTTGAGATAAGTCTGTTTTGGCATTGAAACTGAAACTTTCAATGCCAAAACAGACTTATCTCAAATCTAAAAAACATTCAAATCTTAAACCAAATCTTCATAAGAAATTTCCTTATCAGATTTAGATAATTATTTCCTCTTATAAATATTTATTAATCAGATCAACCACCAATTCAATATCAAATCAACAAGCATAGTTACCAACTTATTTATTGATCAAAATGCTTCATCAATCATATAATAATCAATATCAGTAACTACTTTAAGATCTCTGATAAACAAACATAAATTGTCTTTACGACTTATCATAAATAAAACATGAACATCACAAGAAAATCATATGACACATGAACAACATGTTTTTAACGTGGAAACCCAAATAGGGAAAAACCACGGTGGGAATTGGTACCCACAAATATTTTTGCACTCTTTCAAAATGTGCCTTGTTAGGAGCCAAGCTTGGTTAGAAACTTACAATGATGCCTTCTTATGAGCATACCCTATTAGGAGTCACCTAGTTAAGGGATTTACCTCAGCCTTGTTAGAATCTTTGATCTGTTATGATCAACCTTGCAAGAGGATTTAGAACTCAGATATTGAGTCACCTTGTTAGGGGATTTTATAATGTGAGGCCTATTAGGACCTACTTGGTCAAGGGATTTTAGCTGTTGTAATTGTTAGAGAATAACACTGAATGATCTATGTATATCACTCTACTGCTTACTTGATCAGATCCAATTAAGTTCTAAGTCTGCATCTCTATAGTAGATCTTCACACACACATTGGTTTGGCTTCTCACACTTCTCAAAATCAGTGACACTTCAAAACATCAAGCATGCCAACATAAATAGATTTTACAACTCGATCGACACCAAAACCCTAAGACTTACTACATAGATCATCACAAATATTTACAACTCATTACAAATCATCACAGAGATCATTATAATCAATTAAAAATCAATATCAATCCGTGAATGATCATAAATCATCATATCAAATCAATCTGGTACAAAGTCAAACCCTTCCCACATTCTGCTATGCACTTTGTACATTCCTAAGAAATTCATTCTCCAAACATGCCAAAATATCTTTCAAACTCATCACATGGTTTGTTCTACATTAAAATCAACATGTGAACTTCATGTAGATTAGCGACAAACCAAAAATCATTACTAGTTAAGAGAATTATTTAGCAGTCCTTAAACCCTTCTTAAACCCTCGCAAAACATCATAAGAAATTCAAAATATACCTTTCAATAACCATCATAGGATGCGGTTTTGGTTACATACTCAAATCCATCATAAAAGCTTATGTATTGAACCAAAAGCCACCAAACATTGTCAATCAACCGATTCCATAAAAAATTATCTTCTTTACCGGTTAAGGTCCTAATTCATAGTCTCGGTGGTAAACTCTGTCGAATTGTCAAACTCTTACTCCAGTAGACCAAATCACTTAGCCAACAAGTGAATAACCAAAAACCAACTGTAAACATCATTAAAAATTAGTTGAACCTAGTTTCTATCAATGAAAATATAAATAACTAATCATGTCATCTTCCTCTACTAGTACAGTTATCCACCATCATCTCATTTGAAGTTTCTAATCCCTGAACATCAATATATTCAAAGTCAAACATAGTACTTAAAATTGCTTTAAGATCCTGAATGTTTTCCTAATACTCTTTGAGCTCATCCGGTGTCAAGCAACTGGTACTAGGTGCAATATACATGGTTATCACATGATTCTAGTATTGTGAACCCATTCCTTTAATGCAGATCTTTATTCGATCACTCCATATCCGATAGTTGTCCTTGGTAAACATGGGACCCTCCTTCTTCATCATCTTTCAAAAAAAATATTTCCCTCAAGTTGTTAGGCTTTCTGCACACATAGGACCAATGCTCTGATGCCAATTGATAAACCTAGAGGATCCAGTTAATCCTGAGAGGGGGTTGAATCCATATTAACAAAAAATGGAACTTTCAACACCAAAACTGACTTATCTCAGATCTAAAAACATTCAACTCTTAAACCAAATCTTCATAACAAATTTCCTTATCAAATATATATAATTATTTCCTCTTATGCAGACTTCTTAATCAGATCAACCATCCATTCAATATCAAATCAAAAAATATAGTTACCAACATATTAACTAGTTAGAGTGCTTTATCAATCATATAATCATCAATACAAGTAACCACTTTAAGATCTATGATAAACAAACATAAACTATCTCTATGGGTTATCAGAAATAAAATAGAACATCATAAGAAAAGCATACCACACATGAACACCATGTTTTTCACGTGGAAACCCAAATAGGGAAAAAGCATAATGGGAATTGGTACCTGCAAATATTTTGCATGCTTTCAGAATGCATCTTGTTAGGATCCAAGCACGGTTATAAGCTTACAATGATGCCCTGTCAGGAGCAGACCCTCTTAAGAGTCACCCAGTTAAGGGATTTACCTCAGCCTTGTTAGAAGCGTTGATCTGTTAGGATCAACCTTGCAAGAGGATTTAGAAATCATATATTGAGTCATCCTATTAGGGTATTTTACAATGTGAGGCCTTTTAAGACCTACTCGGCTAAGGGATTTTAGCTATTGTAATTGTTAGAGAACAATAGTGAATGATCTGTGTATATAACTCTACTGCTTGCTTGATCAGTTCCAGTTAAGTTATAAGTCCTCATCTCTCTAGCATATCTTCAAACATACACTGGTTCATCTTCTCACACTTCTCACAATCACCAACACTTCAAAACATCAACCATCCCAACATAAATAAATTTTACAACTTGGGTGGTATCAAAACCCCAAGACATTCTACATATATCATCACAAATATTTACAACTCATTACAGATCATCATAGAGATAATTACAATCAATTACATATGAATATCGGTCGTTAAATTATCATAAATTGTCACAACAAGTCGATCTAGTACAAAGTCAAACCCTTAGCACATTCCACTAAGCACTTTGCACATTCCCAAGACATTCATTCTCTAAATGCGCCAAAACATCTTTCAAACTCATCAGGTAGTTTGTGTTGTGTTATCATCAACACGTTAACTTGATATAGATCACCACCAAACCAAACATCATTACTGATTAAGAGAATTCTTTACTGATCCTTAAACCCTTCTTAAACCTTGGCAAAACTTCATCAGAAATTCAAAACATGTGTTCCAATAACCATCATAGGATGTGGTTCTAGTTACATACTCAAATCCATCAAAAAAGCTTATGTATCAAACCACAAGTCACTAAACATCGGCGATCACCCGATTCCATAAAAAATTATCCACTTTAGCTGTTAAGGTCCTAAGTCACAATCTTGTATGCAAATTTTATCAAATTGTCAAACTGTTACTCTGGTAGACCAAATCACTTAGCCAAGAAGTGAATCACCAAAAACCAATTGTAAACATAATTAAACATCAGTTGAACCTGGTTGTCATCAGTGACAATATAAATAAATGATCATGTCATCTTCCTCTACCTGTACATTCATCCATGATCATCTCATCTTCATCAGTTATACCAAACTTTCCAACACCAATATGGTTGTTGACCAAAATAGACTAGAACCCACTTTTTATGGGAAATAGTGGGATAAGACTAAGGTGTGGGATGAGGTCTTGGGTGGAGGGATTACTCTCGACATTGAAAATATTTGTGGGAATTATCTTAGGGATACTCTTCTTTTCATGAATTAATAGAATAATCTCAATTTATAGGTTTTTGGAGGAGAATTCATGGTTGATGAAACCCTTGTTGCAGAGGTCACTAGGATGCTCTGGGATGGGAGAAATTCCTATAGGGATAGGAAGGCCACATAGGAATCCCTTGAGATTTTCTTTCAAAAAAATGAGAGGGGTAATTTTTATTTTAAAAATGATGGAGGATACAATAATGAAGATCTCAAGTCTCTATGAGAAGATTTTGTTGAGGTGATAATGAGGTACAAAACCTTAGATGGTGGCTATACGAGCATTTTTTATCTTTCATTTTACTATTTTGAATCATTTTAGGCATGATGGGTGTATTTATATACCATTTTACTAGCTTTCTTTTTTAAGCAATAGTATTAATGGCCATTTGAAAAATTAGAGCTCCCTTCTTCTTCATGAGGGGTTAACCCTTCTTATTATGGAGCAAGCTAAATCTCTTGAGATTAGGTTGCACTAGTGGACCTCTAAAAAGAATAACATCGATTATGCTCAGAATATCTTGGCATTATACTGATGAGTCCATAAAGTCATAGTCCTCTAATGAAGAGGCTTTCCAACTTGATACATGTAAAAAACCTAACACAGACTCTGCTAAGGGAAAGGAGTATGAAACTGACAAGGAAAACTCAAAGAAAGGGGAGTCTAACTATATCCCATCTAAGGAGTTTTTTCTTGAGTCCTTAAGCCCTATCTCTACTGAAAAAGGCAAGAAACATATTCTCCCAAGCTCCTTAGGTCAAAGAAATAAAATTGAGAAGGGCTTTACATCAAGTGGGAAAATAAAATATTTTCCCACCTTCTAGTGCCCACTCAAAGAAACATTGCTACCAAGAAGAAGAAATAGAAGGAAAACAAATATAATTGTGACCCACCAAGGTTTTATGATGAACATCAAGATATGGACATCTGAATTGAAATCCCAATTGAAGTTGAAAAGAGTATCCCAATGGGTAAGGACATGGCATCCTCTATGGTGGATGCAAGGGATGGAGAAAAAGTGGTGAAGGAAGTGATGGATCAACAAAACAATTTCTTCAAATTGGTGGTGTAGGAGATTTAGGGGTTAAAATATAGAATCAATTACTTGACTCCTAGACATAGCACACTTAATACCCCCTCCTCAGATAATATGAAAACCTGCTAGACCTTAGTAAGTAGTTAGTTATGGATGTGATGTTAGGATAACCAGTGAAAAACTGAGAGGGGGGGGGTGGTGAATCATTTATTAACAGATTATAACAATTAATCCACTATAAAACCTTAAACCAGAGAACATAACTATTTAAATACTGGTATTTAGCAGAAATAGATGCCGGTAGAAACAAATACCAGTAAACAACGTAACTCAATAATAAAACAAATAATTAATGCAAAGAAACCATACCATATAACACCAAGATTTGTATGTAGAAAACCCGGAAAGGGGAAAACCATGATGGGAAGCCTACCCACAGTCAAATGATACTTCTACAGAAAGTATGTGTTACAATGAGGGGCCTATACATGCAGGAAGGCACACTACCTAGAGCACACTCCTCATTACAGAAGAGTCTCACTGACTACAAAGAGGTTAAAACCACCTCAAGATATTTGGATAAAAACTCAATAGAATGAACTGCCAGAGATAGAATATACCATGCTTGATTATAGTCTCGGTTGAGCTCAACACCGAAGGCCTTTCACCTCTTCCTTAAAACCAATTCAATCCTCAATGATTGACCTAAACTCCTTCGCTTATGATATTACAATTCATGACCACGATACCCGATCTACAATGAGATCTTATATAAATTTATATCAACCCTAAGATCTAAACCAATTAGGTTGGCCACCTTAAAGATATTACAATAAGATCATTACATATGTCCATATTATAATGATATGCCATGTCAGCTTTAGACAAAAACAACATTAACCAATCCATAAAACATTTTGTTAACGTGTAGAGAACACATGAACAAGACACTGGTCCATAACCTAGATAGGCACTAGACCTATTCTGGGTCCACCACGCCAAAGCGACATCTCCAAATGATTGAAGCATGATCAAAGAACATCTTCAGGATCCTGAAAGTTGCACCAACACCACTTATGCATCTTGTGAAGAATTCTCAATGAAAGTTCTATTGGTAGAACCTTAAACTTATGCTGGTAAGGGTTTACTAGAGTGTATGATAGCATTACACAACCTCTAAGGAGATATTGGACATAATAAATGTATAATGAACTCACATTAAGGAATGTTAAATGCAAAAATGACATCAAGTTATGTAAAATAAAACTCTAAAGAAGAAGTAATCTTCAAAGAGAGAAGGAAACAATTAGATGAAGGATCACAAACTCCTCTAAGGAGAGAATAATTATAAGAGACATACCTTTACATGTAAGAAAGGACATCAAAGGATTAAAAATGAAACCCCTAAATGGAATAGGGAGACCATAGATATAGGGATGAAATAGGATAATAAATTATTCCCCTCAAGTATAAAGGCAAGAGTGAATTATGTTTCTAGATGATTGATATTGAAAAATCATCAGCTCTTATGACAAAGAGCCCCTAATTAAGCTAAATACTAATTCCATAGGGTGAGGAGCAACATGGAGGGTGAATGTAGTTCTAAGGCACTACCTATTGACCAAAGAAGAGTGCAAGATTAATCGTAAGAGATATGTGGGCCCTATCATATGAGTCTTGAAGAAATATTTTAATTCTTTACAATTTCCAAGAAAATGAGAATAACTACAATGAAAAACACAATGTACACCGGTTTCCTTATGCTTAGAATTGTTATTAATATTAATGAAAGGAAAGACAATTTTTTTATCATACTTCAATCTCCAAAGATTCTAGTTGCTAATTTCTCTTGCTAATCAATGGGAGTAGATCTTGTCCATTGTGATATAGGAAAATGATTATTAGAAGAAGATAGATTTTCATCTATGATTTTAATAAATACATTATCAAATAGCTCTTGCATACTTTTTTGAAACTTGAAACAATCATTAGCATGATGGTCATGAGTTTGATGATATGAAAAAAAAAGGAGTGTTTGAGGAAGAAGCACCTTTATATGGATGACAAGTTCTATTTCTTGAAAGATACTCCTGAAAGTCTCAAATTCTAAGGAGATCATCTATAGGTGAATATGAGGATGTCCTAGATCTTTGATATGAGTTTGCATAGGAGAGTTTATAGGGACTTTAATTAATTTTTCACGTTTTCCAAGTCCTTATCCTCTAAAACCTTGTTTTGATATTATTTTATAGCCACTCCTATAAGAATATTTTAATTATGAAGAAGGATTATTAGTACAATGAATTTCTTTAAAATTTATAGTGTAAGTTAATCTAGAAGGAAAAAATGGAGAAATACATGAAGAAGGAACAAAAGGAGAAGTAGATTAAAGAATATCCTTTGTAGATAGATTTTCCTTTTTCTCATCATGCATATCCTCTTGGATAGGTTGGGAAGGAATATACTCTCATCTAAGGCCTCATATTTACCTAATGTTATGTGGGAAGATAGATCATGAATGAAACACATAGCATAATATTCTCTAAAAATATTTGATGTTTAAAGTAAGTTCTAGGAGAATTAGGGGGATCTATAGAGATTGAAACACCAATATTTTAACCTTGCCCCCCATGTGCTAGGGTATGTGTATGAGAATAAGATGGTGCCATTTTTCTCTTCAATGATTTCTCTCCATTAGATAGATCATTGATGGGAGTATTAGCTCTTTCTTCAGTCACATGAGATAACCTAGGAGAGTTACAAGTATTGGTGTTTTCACTAGTATCTCTAGGATTATGATCTACAAAAATATTTATGTGATCTACATATGTAATTCATTTTCCTAAAAATATCATGAGAAAAAAAAAATGCATCATGGATAAAAGGTTTGAGATTTAATTGGTTAATAGGAAGGAACTTGGCAATTCTAAAAATGCAATATGCTGAAGTACTATGAATGAAAATAAGAAAAGTGAAGTGAAACAAACTATTATCCAATGCATGATTATGATAAATATAAATAAAAATTAATTTAACAATATGTGAAATGACAAATAAACCATATCTATTAAGTGCGATTATGAATATCTCAGATCAGATTTGAAAATTAAAGTTAAAATTATACAACCCACAAATTGAATTAACCAGAATAAAGTAGGGTTTTTTATGAATTTAACCTCTAAAGTTATATATTTTGATTAAAACTATAATCTATAAGTGCAAATTTAAAAATTAAAATGCTCATAAATCAAATTTGAGTATATAAATTAGAAATAGTGGTGTAAGGAGTTGGGTTCAACAAAATGTAATGGTGAAAATTAGGGTTTCACCATAAAATATAATAAAACCACTATTTTTTCTTAAAAGACCATCACCTTGAAAGAGGGATGGACCTAATAGGTCTAAGATTGATCCCTGTAAAGAAAAAGACTTTAAATTCTTCAAGTAGGTTCCACTTGGGGTTGGAGTTTTATTGCCTCTTTCTATTTTGAATTGTGAAAATGTTGAAATTAGGGTAAATGTGTGAATTTTGAAGATATTAAGCATAAACAACAAATTACAGTCATCATACATTGACACTAAGCTAGATCTATTGAGAAGATGAAAATTTAGATATACTCCCTAAAATTTGGTTTGATCTTTTCGGGACGTGGTGGCGGTTACCTTGGTCCTTTTAATTTTCTACTGTCAAAAGGGAAACCTATTTGTCTTTGTGAATCCCGATGATGAGGAAATGTAGCTCTATACTCATTTTCCTATACACAAAAATAAGGGAGAAATTGTTGGGAATAGGGATTTGCCTAAGTCAAACCATGATTTAGGAATTAACCTTGAATGAAATAATATAAATACTAAAATAAATATTGGAAAGATATACCTCATATCTATTATTGTTGATGATGATTCTTGGTTCTTTGAATGTAATCATATATGTTGTATGAAATGTGATGAACATGACAAAACCCTAATCACACATAAATACTTGCATAGGAAAGGTATAATTTTTCTTCACAATGGTTGAATGAATAGTTTGTATCCTTGAAGATCTATAAAAATGTTTGATAATAAATGCTTCATGGATGGAAGAATGCTAGGTAGATCATTGATGGAGACTTAGAATTGATAGAAGAAATTAGGTTGATCAAATATCTTTGTATAGGAGTATCTAGGTAAATTATGAATTAGGCCAACCTCCAATGGTCATATGAAACCATATGAGTCAATTCATGCTAGGGAAATCTAACACCTACCCCAATTCAAATTTGGGCCCCATTGAGAAGAACCGTGGTGTTGGGTGCCATGGTCGTTTTGCAAAAGAGACCAAGATAAGGCTCAGGAGAAAGTAGTACCTCAACAAGGGACCCACAAATGGGTATTCATAGCCTCAAAGTTAGAGAATAAGAACAAAGGAGACCTAGAAAGGTAATGAGGGTAGGACATGCTAAAGTAGGGGCACAAATATGAGGTGTAAATTTGCTTGGTGACAATTTACAATGCTATAGTACTATATTGAACATTTGATATAAATAAATGTTTTTTTTAGGTATTAAGTAAATGCAATTATTGTACAAATAAGGGGCAATGACAAGATACAAAGAAAAAAACACAAAAGACTATCTAAACAAAAAATTACAATTATAGTTGTAACCATCCAGGTACATAGTTGAGTAATAGTTCCTCTTCTTACTCAACACCATTCTCCCTCTAGAAGTTAGTCTCTAAAGCTTCATTATCCAAAATCCATATAGCTAAGAATCATCAACAAATCCAACAAGGATTAGGACATCATCATAGGAGGCAAGTAGATACTCCTTAATGCATTTCTTCTTCAGAAAAATTTTCTATCACCTTCGACACTCCACTAATGAAGGAATCTTGGTATATGTATGTAGAGGATTGTAAGAGGTTGCAAGTAAAGTACAAGTTGGAGAAGAATACACCACTAACATCATCCTTTGTACATCTAGCCATAACATCAAAAGAGTTTTTGATTCTTGGAAATCTTCATCTACCAACTTGAAAGTCTATTCATCAAGGGCTAAATCATCTTTTCCATTATCATCATTACCCCCTTTCTTTATTCTATCCTCACTCCCACTCTATGAATTTTAATCTTCACCACTGCTTCCTCTACCACTCTATACTTTTAAAATGCTACTTTTACTCCTTCTCCCACTCGTTTCCATCCTAGTATGCTAAAACATATGTAAAATTTTAATAAAATTTTGTTATTTAGTTATTTTAATGGGAACATTTCATAATCTATTTAATACAATTTATTCTCTTCAACTTTCAAATTTCACTAATTAGTTTTTCTTTTGGAAATGTAATATGTTTCAATATTAATTTAATTTATCAACTTTAATATATGTCTTATTTTAATGTAATAATGTATTGGATTATTTTGTGAAGCATTTTTTAAAGAACTCAATGCTTCAGAATAAATTTTTTTTGTTTTTTTTGGTGTGCAATTTCACATTTACTTTTGAGTTCATGTAATAATTTTTCGTTATCTTCCTCTCTTTCTTTTTCATATTTTTCTTTCAACTTTTCTAAATTATTTTTAAGAGAATTTATCCACTTTGCATTTATTGGCACTAGGAGCAACTAGATCTAATTCACACTCTTATAAAGCTACATGAAGTGTAGTAAGTAATTCTTCAACAATTTTATTTTTCTTTTACAATTGACCTTTAAAGTATTGTCTGATAGATGACAGGAAGACTTCTTGTCTCTACATTTTTTGTACCAGATCAACCTTGGCAAAATAAACTATCAATTTATAAGAGGTTATAGGTTGGAAGTTTAGAGGTGAAGCAAGCAGACTCTTGAAGGTGTCATTAGATGTACCATAACTGTTACCAATCTTATTTACATTCTTAGTCACTCTTTAACCAATTTTGTAGTCTTTTCCCCTATTGCTACCTTTGATTCAATCTCTTTTCTCCTAATCTACTAGCACTTGATCATCTTGACCTTTATTTCCTGAATGTCCTTCTTCTTTATAATTTTTGGAATTAGTTAATTTGAAAGGGTTCTCAGGTTCATTCATCACATCATCCATAATATTAAATATATAATTAGTGTTCACATGCTTAGTCGTACCATTGACGATACTATAATCATTATTCAGTAACATTTTAAAACTCTTTTCCATAGATCTTAGCTTTTCAATAGTTTCTTTCATAAGATTTTATTTTGCATCTTGTTCTCCTAGCATCAGAATATCTATCATTTTCTTGGTTCTGAACAATAGTTTTTAGGATTTCTTAAGATTTACTTCATTTTCTTTAGAAAGTATGGAGCCAACAATATCAACAATATTTTTTCTAATGATCTTTTCTTCATCACTTGTAATTTTCCTAATTCTATCTAATCCTATCCATAAATCCTCTGGTATATCCTTTTTAAAGTCTTCTAGGACTATATCTAAGTTAGAAAAATATAGAATAAAAGATTTCACAATTCTATCTTTATCTTCATTACTAGCATCATTGTAGAGATCACCTACCTCTCCCACACTTTATCCTTGTGCAATGTACTCAAATAGACTATCTGCATCAAGTGGTCTTTAGAACTTCTTATTTTTAGTCTTCTTGATGCGTATCAAGTATATTTTTAGTTCTTCTTCTTCTTCCTATGATTCTATTTCTATGGTTATTATTTTTGCATCTTTTTGCTTCTTCTTTTTGGGGGAATTGGATGAAGGAAGTCCCTTTGGATTCTTGTCTTTGGTATGGATTCCAAATGAGCCTACTAGTTTTCTAGGGTGCCTATACTCTGCAGTCTTATCTTCAGTCACATTTAACTTTTCTATTGATTCCCGAATGACCTTCTTCACATTCCTCTCATGCCATTTCTTGGTGTGTTCCATGTGGAACTTCAAAGACTTTTTAGCTACCGTATCGAACCTTTCTTGTGTGTCATCCATAGGACTTCAACAATATTTGAGTTTTACCCTCTAGCACATATTTAGTATCCTCGTAACCGAATGGTGGAATCCAATTTTTTCAAGGAACAATGACCTCCATGAAGAATTTATCCATTATGATCATGAAGGTGATATCCTCTTTGTATTTCTTGACAATTTCCTTCAGAATTTTTCGTCTCTTCTACATATTGAGTTGAAAAATAGAGAAGAAAGAGGTGAACATAACTTCCATTTCCTCATCCTTAGGGAATCTCTTCAACCATTTTCCAATTTGGTGAGCTCTTAGTCTGTCTGATGACCAAATTACCCTTCCTTGACTAGGAATTTCTTGCAAAAAGTATAACGGAATACAAAGTGCTAGGGTTTTATACATGAAAGGGTGTTTCTTATCTCAGCAATACACAAAAGTCTCTAAAAACATCTCTTAATATCTCATAGAGATCAAAATCCTCATTTAGCTAAACCATTTCATGTTATGTTTACCATCATGGTAGAAACATAATTGTCCTAGATGGTAAAGTAGAGTTTGTTCCATATCATCATTGAGAGATACTTTACTACCTTGTTTTCAATAGAAGTGGTGGATCAGGAATGCCCATCATAAGTTGCAGCAGTTAAATTCTCTACATCCTTGTTCTTTGCTAATTTTAGAGCAGGAATGACCTCAAAATTACTCAAACCAATGATAACCCTCATTACTTACTTAGTGATATGATAGGTTTCATATAGCCATAATAACTAATCATGAAATCTACTCATTTCCATTCTAACCCATTTACCATCATGGTAGAAATAGGATAAATCATGATAGGTGTTCAACTTTTTCACGACTAGAGTTTTGAATTCATGTTTCACCTCAAGGTTGTCTTTAGTTAGCTCATTTGTCCCCGGATTCAATAATTTTTTATGGTGGTTTAATTATTCAAGCTTCACATGAATGTTTTCTCAAATACCTTCTGCCAACATAAATCCTATGGGTATATGTGAAAAAGAACCAACTTGACCAGTCTTCATCACCTTGTTAGGAGTTTTCATGAACATGAGGTGAGGATGAGTTGCAATATCAACTACTACAAGAGTTTCCATACACATAGACTCAACTAATTTGAGCTCTAATCAATTCACTAGGAAACCCTAATTGTCTTGATCATCTTTGACACATGCAATGCTCTTCCACTTTTCAGTGAGATAAAAGTTTATCAAAATTCGCTTTTAACCTTTCATCCACTATCTCTCCTTAAATGCTTATGAGTTATTATCCACTACCTTGATTTACGTAATGACTTACCAGACCTCCATGATGAGTTATAACTTTAGTGCACTTTTCCAGACTTACACACACTCTATCATGTCATCACTACAACCTCACTTTATTTCTAGTACGGGTAAGGCTATTTCTTTGATTTCTCTACTTGGGCCAAAGCAACTTGTTCTTTAGTTTCCAGATGAAGTACCTGTACTGGAGCTAGGTGAATCCATGGCTTCCTTATTCTTCTATATCTTTTTCATTTCAACATTCACATCTTCTGCATTGATCTTCTTTGTTAGTTCATTGGGAACTTGAGCCTCACTTCTTGTACATTATCTTGCCATGTGTCTAGATCTGTTGTAGTTATAGCATCTAACACTCACTAGAGATTGTCTTGACCTATATTGGTTAGCCTTATGTCCAAAAAAAATGCATGTATAACAGTGACCTTCAAAGTGGTTATGTCTATTTTTATCTATAACTAGGTTCTTACATTGATTAGCTTTGTGATCATATATCTTACATACATAATATCTACTAGAGAAGAAATTAGAATTTTATTACTTGTTTCTCAAGATTTCAACATTTTTATTATTAAATTCTGATGATCTTGTTTACAATTTCCTTTTCTTTCTCATTTTCCTCACTCCTGGTTCGTGGTGTAGAAAAGGTAGTATTTTCTAGCTTAAGTTCTCCATTAACTTCCTTGTGTCTTAATTTTAACTTCTTGATTTGTTCTCTTAGATTCTTAATGCGTTCATTGGCCAACTGAATAGAATCTTTTGGATCTTTATTCTCACTTTCTATTACTTCAGCATCTTCAAGAGCATTCCTACAATCTTCAATTAAATTCATAAGTTTAACTTTCTCGATCTCCTTCGAGTGGTTAAAGTCTTCCAAAGGACTTATCTTTGATATCAGTTGTTGAATATTGAGAATACTGAGAGGGGAGGGGTGAATCTGTATTCCCTTGAACTTATTTAAACTTAAAGCTAACCAATCATATAAAATAATTTAAATGTAATAAAGAAAATCAACACGAAACACATAACACTGAATTTATACATGGAAAACCCAACATGGGAAAAGCAACGAAGAGGACGAACTCACGAGTATAATGTACTATGAAACTAGTTACACAGTACAAAGGTGCCTCACTACTTGTAGGGGCTCACTAGCCAAATACAAAAAGGCTCACTACTGGAGTAAATGGTTATAGCCAAAATACCAAACTGAACTGCTATAATTGCATCCATCATGTGTATGAGATGTAGTTCTGTTGAAGTACACAATTAAATTTTTAATATTGCACCTTTTTATAGTTCTTATATTAACGTTAAAATTACTATTTTTTATTATATATGTGATTACATTCAAAGAGCATTGCATCATCATCAACAATTGTAGATATGAGGTATACATGCTTAAAATTTATTTTAGTATTTGTATTATTTCATTTAAGGTTAATTACTAAACAATGGTTTGATTTAGGAAAAACAATATCCACAACATCTTTCTCTCTCTTCTTGTATGCATAAAAAATGTGTAGGAGCAATACTTGAATAATTCTGATAGAGTTTATAGTGATGAACAAGTTTAGCTTTTGATAGAAGAAAATTGGAAGGACCGAGGTGGATTTGAGCTACCTAGTCCCAAAAAGTTAGGCCAAACATTTGGGAATAAGTTCCAAATCTATCATTTTTCCCAAATCCCAATCTATGGATCTCTAGGACATATGTAGCATTTTCTATTCATTAATTTACTTTAATTATCTCTCATTTTACCATAATTTATAATTATCATTTATAATTATCATTTCCAATTCTCAATCACCCCTTGAAAAGAGGAAATCCTAACACCAAACGAATCTAATCAGGGTTTAATCATTCCTTATTTGTATTGAGGCTAGATCTATTAGGTTCATTCCTCTTTCCACCTATTGTTGTGGTTAATTTAAAATTGCTAATTTTCTCAATATCTTAATTGACCCCAATTCCAAATTACACCATTATATGTAGTTATCAAAGTTTATCGGTAAGATAGAGAGAGTTTAATAGAGTGTCCTTTGTCTTTGATGTCAAAGGGGGAAAGATATTCAAATTGGGAGAAAGATTAGTTGTCTTTTCTCTTTGTTCTTGGTGGTCATAGCATCAATGACAAAGGGAGATATTATTGAAAACTTTAGTTGTCGTGCTATGTTGGCATTGATGTCACTGTGTGTTGCAGATAGTCTAAAATTAAGTTTTTTATAATTGTTGTGTGGTATGGTGAAGATATTGAGGCATTTCAAGATGGTTGGTGTAGTGGAAGTTTCAGTATGCAAGGAATAATATTTTCGTAGGAAAGAGTTTGTAATTTCCCAATGGAAGAATTCTTTGCATTCCTCCGATATTTGAATATTATGCATTGCAAATCTAGATATAATTTTTATGTTCTGTGTACATTGTACTATTAAGTTTGCAAATCCTCGATTGCTTATATGTTAGTGATGATTATTGTTGTTTATAGCAGTGAATATATTTACAAGAATTAGTTTAGAGAAAGCTTGGTGGATTTCAAACATTTGGATTCAAGTGTTATGGTTTGGAGGACATAATTATTTGGTTTGTTTAGTGTTATAGTGATGTTTTGGTTAACAAGTGGAATTATGATGTTTTGAGTTCAATGTTGTTTGTTGTTGGGATAAAGGAACATTGAGAGGGGGTGGCGTGAATCAGTGTTCAACACTTTTTAAAGATTTTTAATCTGTCCTTTGAACTACTGAATACATTTGAGTGAAAGTAAAGTGCAAACCAAAAAGAAAACAATAATAACACCATAACACCAAGATTTTTATGTGGAAAAACAGTTAAGGAAAAAACACAGTGGGATTGATACATACAATATTAATATTCCTTCTTATAAGTTTAATAATTTTACATGAGGAGAATGGACATGGATTTAGGTATGCTGCCTAGAGCTCACTGCTCAAATTACAACAAGGGCTACAACTCTTGAAGGTTCACTGCCTTAAAAATGATTACATATAATAATTTGAATGTTTGAACTAATAATTAGGATCTGCAAATTCCAAAAATAGTTCCGGTTAAGCACAAAATACTCTTATCTACAACTCTACTCTATTATAATATTCTATTGTATTCCAAAGAAGAAATCCTTCAATTGCACACAATTGCTCATATACGCTTCACACATATCTACCCATATTAAAAATAATTATAACAACTGCTTATATATATCCCCAATATCAAATTAGGTCTTTATCATTGTAGCATAGTAAATTGTACACCCTTGCTACGGTGGTACATTTCTACACTTAGTTTAGCACCCGCCTTAGTGTGTTTGCATCTTGCATTGTAATTTCTCCTTAGGAAAAAAATAAATTAATTTAATTAATTATAAAGTCATATTTTATCACTCCCCAAATCATAAAATTGGGTGTTTTACCCTAAGTGTGCCCCTTTTTATTTTATTCCTCTAATAAATCATTAAATCATAAACCCTAATTATGTCTTATTGTAGGATTTTGCCAAGATCAAGGGCACAATGAAAAGCATAAAAAGAGAGACAATAGAATGACAAGAACAAAACTGTATTCTCATCAATATGCAAATGATCAACTGCATTAACCAATACAATGAATATAGGCTTGCTTATATAAGCAAGGCCATATGGATGTACGAGCACACAATTATGACATGTGACTTAATGAGAAACAAGGGTAGGTAGGAAATACTAGGGGTAGGTAGGAGAAATGATATAATATTCCACAAGAGGTGGATGACCCAGCGAATGTGGAGTGTAACAGCAAAATAAGACCACAAAAGGTGGAATTTCTCCTACAAGCTCTATCCCTATGTGCACACTTCCCTAAGTGTCTCAAATCCAAACTACGAAGAGATGCATTATCCTAAGTTAACTTAAGTAAAGTGTAATAATATCCAAAACGAATATTTATTTACACCAACACCCCCAATTAAGTGCAACTTAGGGGAATGAAGACTCAAGTCAACAATGTAAGATGGGTCTCGGCTACTAGGCCATGATAGGTACCCATGTACAATATGCAAATGCAAGAAAAACCATGCAATGCAATCTCTCACAAATGGAGAAAAGGAGAAAACCCAGTGGGAAAAAACTCCCCCCCAGAAGAGAGATGAAAGTACAAAAGACTCTCAAAGAAGAAGGACAAAACCTCAAAGAGGAAAAAGTCCCCCTGTAGCGTCCTAAAATTGCGACACTTGCAATTTTGACTGCATTTAGGTCTTCACGATGGCGATGCAACACAGAACCTGAATGGAGACCCCGAAACTTGTTTATGACACCAAAAACTGCATTTTTCAGCACCCTGGCCTGATCCTCCTTGCACCTTGCTGTCCCTGGAGGTGGGACCATGGCACCCAGCGCCCTGGTCCTTCAAGACTAGGGCGCCTAGCACCCTGGTCCCCCAGGAGCATGGCGCCCAGTGCCCTGGTCCCTGGCCCTATTTTGGGCCCGGTCTCTTGTGGGCATCGGGTCTTTAAGTTTGCAAATTGGAAAATAATATTTCCTGGTCGGCCTAAGGTCAGGAAAATCAGTCTATCAGCCCTAATTGACAAGTATATAAACTACATTTCCTCTCCCATTTTGGGTAGATGGAAAAAAGGCAGAAACGATATTCAAGCATTCAAGCATTCAAGCATTCAAACATTCCTTCAAGCAATTGAGCATTCTAAATCTCCATTCAAGGCTAAGTGTTGCATTCAAGACAAGGATTCAACTATTGAAGAGGAGATCACATACAACATACAACAACATTTACACCTTCGCATGTAAGAATACAAACATTCTTACAACAAGGTATCAGTACTTGTTTGCATTACAAACATTTACATTTACAACATTCTCATTTCTTGGTTAATTCCAAAACCGGGGTTTGACGTAAAGGCAAACCCCTCATCCCTAACCCCCCAATCGTCCTCTCTTTTCTGTGTGTAGGTTGTAGGTACGCAGCTGTAATTGAAGATCTGAAATCCTTGTGCAGAGACGAATAGATCCCCCTTCATTTCGTGGATTTTTCGGAGGACCGTGTGCACGTTGGGCGCCATTGTCCCGTCAACTTTCATTCAAATTTGCAGAACAACACTGTCTCGACATTTTATTGCTAATTCTAGGTCCATAGCTTCATCCCATATCCCTATCTCTATTTATAAGTGAATCTTTCTTGCTTCTATATGCATTCCTAGTTCAATCTTTCTATCTATATTATTTACAAAAGAGGGTATCCTTGATGTCTTAACCCTTGAAACTCATATAGAATCCAATCTTGCATTGCGTGGGATTGGATCTTGTGGGTTTCAACCCCTCTTTTGAATGTAAAGTCTCCCCTAAGTGAAAACCATCAACCCTAGTTTCTCTCCCTTCTCTCTCCTTGGAGTTGGGGAGGGGAGAACGACTAGGGTTCGATTTTTCCGCTTTACATTTTGGTGAACCCGACGTGAACATCCTCATTCTGATTATTCATGGTTAGATCTGAAAATTTTGTTTCCTTAATTACATTTCCATGTTTGATCTTTTGCAAATTTTAGAGGCTAATTGCATAAAAACCCTAAAATTTTCTTTTTAGTAATTAAACGTGTGAAATGTTTAATTGTTAATGCTTGTTTCAGATCTACCCTTCTATTGCAAATTGTCAATTCATATTTGTGCTTTAATTCTAAAAATTAAGTGGTTAAATGTCAAAACCCTAATTTTTAAGACCTCCTTGATTCAACCTTTGACTGATAATTTCACTAATCAAAACACCTCCAAATCGGCTATAACTTTGGAATCTGCAATAAAATCATAATATCTTTCATCCCTGAAAATTTGGAAAAAAGTTGCGAGGACCGTGTGCACCCCGAGCGCCATCGCCCCTGACATTTTTTTCGAAATTTCGGGAGCTAGATCTTACTGTATTTTTCTGCTAAAATCCAGAATTTTGGTTGATTTTATCAATTTTAACACCTTCAAAATTAAAGTCAAAGTTGGTCTAGCGATTGCTTGGATTGAGGCTTCTAATCATTCAAAAATTGTTGAAATTGAAATTTGTATCAAAATTGTGTTTCTTATAGTCCTAAATCTGAAAAATGTGTTAGCATTCATTCGAAATTTTAGTGTTTTATTCAAATTTTTACAATTTGTGACTTTTGAAATTAAGTGTTTAATTGCAACAACCTTGATTTCCACTTTCAAAATTCGAATTTTGCATGAAATCGGGTCAACTTTTAAATTTCAAAGCCTGCATTGCTTTCAACATTCCCTCTAAAATCATAAAATTCAAAATTTCAGTTTCCCTCTCTTGTTCAAAATTCAAATTTTACATTTTTCAACAATCTTGGTAGGGTTCAATTTTGAGATTGCAACTTCAATTTGGCCTATCTACAGATCGTAAAATCACTCAATTTTTTCAGATTAGCTTTAAAATCATCATAACTTTCATCCCTGAAAATTTTGAAAAAAGTTGCGAGGACCGTGTGTACTCCGTTCGCCACGGTCTCGGACATTTTTTCTGAAATTTCGAGAGATTGTCCTGATTGCATTTAACAGCTTAAATCTAGGAGATTGGCTGATTTTATTGAAATTTGCTACCTCTAAAATTCAAAATCTTCTCTCTCTCTTTAGTGCATGAGTTTTACAACAATAAGTCCTACTTACACTATTCCCGTTAGACGAAGCCTTAGAATTAAGTCTTTCCAAGGTGTAATTACTGAGGAGATGGAAACTAATTTGAATGGCCTTTTTAACGAGGACATGGGTAATTCCTCTAATCCTCTTAATGATGAAGAAGCTCTCCATGAGGTTTCTGTAGAACAAGTTTCAAAATTGGATAACCAATTTGATGATTTTCGACAATGGATGTCTCAAGAATACCCTGATAGTGAAGCTCTTTCATTAATTAAGGGTCTAAAACGTATGATTTAAAGTGATAAGAATGGAATTGATATTTTGTGTGGTATTGCACACATTATGGATTCGAATGTGATGCCTATGAAAAGTTGTGCCGAAACCTTAGGTTATACACAACCTCCTACTCAAGTTAATCATTCTATTCCTTTGACAACTCCTATTGCTAGTATACCTACTTTTACATCAAACATAATGACTACTTCAATACAAGACATTCCTCCTATGATCACCAGTCATGGGGGCAATCCTTCTTCTTCAATCAATCCTCTTCCTTCATTCAATCCAACTTCTTCATTCATTCCTTCAATGAGTGTTCCTCTTATATCTCCACAAATGAACATGACGCAAGGGGGCAATTCATTTAACCCTTCCATTCCTCCTTGTAGTGTTCCTCCTTTCCAATCATCTCCTATGACTAACTATCATAGTGTCCCACCACCTTACTCTCTACCTTCTTTCAATAACATAACACATCCATCACAATCTAATATGTCTAATATGAACTCTTCGACTGAAGCGACCATTAACAATCTTGCACAAACTGTCTCTTCTTTACAGCAACAAATTGCCTCTATGAATCAATCTAAGTTTAGTGTGCCCACATTTGATGTTGCGAGCCCACTTTCTCTTGACATTGTTCGAGCTATCCCCCCTAAACATGTTGAAATTCCGCATTTGGAGCTTTATAATGGTAAGGGTGATCCTCTAACACATGTTAAGACCTTTCAAACAATATGCACTGATTTTGCTTATGACCAAAGGTTGCTTGCAAAACTGTTTACTAGAACATTAAGGGATAAAGCCCTACAATGGTATTGCTCGTTGCCTTCTTATTCTATTACTTCTTTCGAACAACTTGCAAATGCTTTTATTCAACAATTTCAAAACAATATAAGTCCTAAAGTTACTTTGATTGATTTAATGCATTGTAAACAAGGTGTTAAAGAAAAAGTGACTGATTTCATTGGTAGATATAAGCATTTGTATGCTCAAATTTCCTTTCCAGTACCTGAAAATGACATCCAAAGAATCTTTATTTCTAATTTACAAAAAGATATTAGAGAAAAACTCCTATTTTCTGAGTTTACTTCTTTCCAACAGTTGTGCGCAACTCTTCACAATTATCAACTGACTGTGAGTCAAATGGAACAAGCAAATCCTATGGCTCCGAGTGATAAGGGTGATAGTAGTCAACAACCATTTGGGAAGTTTAAACTGAATAGAGAGTCCATTAAATTCAATGAAAACATCATCAACAACAATGTGAATGCGGCATCAGGTGTGCCTCCTATTTCTAAGTTTTTCAAGAAAGAAAGAAAGTTTACTCCTTTGAATGAATCATTGCATAGTATTATGAATAAGTTATTGGAACAAAATGTGCTTACTCTTCCTCCTATAAGGCAAATAGATCCTGCAAAGATTAATTCACCCTATTTTGATAACAAATCTTTTTGTCAATTTCATCGTCAACCTGGGCACGATACTGAAAAATGTTTTACTTTAAAGGGTAAAATTCAAGATTTGATTGATAATAATACTATCTCTATTTCTAGAGTGAATGATAAAGGCAATACATCTGTAGCTCCTCCCAACCAAAATCTTCATATTTTTACTGATCCATTACCTTCTCATACCTCTAATGCGATTGATACTAATAATTCCTCTGTCTCACCTGATGATCTTGTGTCCATGACTCCGAATGTGATTAACTTTGTGGAGCAGCAAAAAATCCCTAAAGAACTTTCCATCACCTTTGATTCTAGTGAAACTATCAGGGCACCTGATGGTCTTTTATATATAGTTGAAAAAGTCAAGAATACACCTTGCCGTGGAGTGCTTATTGATCCTTCTTGTATGGTTAATATCATTACTGAAGAATTTCTTTTTACTTTGCAATTGAATCAAGTGATCTATGATGAAACAAATGTGGTTGTGAAACTATTTGATGCATTTTCTTCTCTTGCAATTGGTTCTATTACATTACCTATTGAGGTCCATAACAAATCCCTTGATGTGGACTTTGCTATTATTCCATCATCTGAACAATTTCATGTGAAGCTAGGCTATCCTTGGCTATCTTCCATGAAAGCTATTGCTTCTCCTATTCACAAGTGTTTGAAATTTCCCCATAATGGTGAAGTTGTTACTGTCAATCATAGTCTCTTTAAACCAGCTGAAAGAACTTCTAGCATTCCTATTGATTACTTTTGGCCTAAACAATTTCAATCTCTTCCTCCGCGAAGTGATCATCTTTTTTTAAATCTTATCAAAAGTGGAAAAAAGATATGATCCTATCTCTATGTGAACCTAGAACACCCAAACTTGACATTCCTATCATTCTTGAGAAGGAAGTTCTTCCCTTGAAAGATAAAACTAACGTCTTTCCTCAAGAAGATTCCCAACCCATTCCTATGAATGTGACTATGCCTATATCTAATAAACTTCCTAAAAGTAGACCTATCCCTCCTCGTCATGATGGACTTGGTCTCCTTCCTAAACCAAATATTCCTCCCTTATATGGAGCAGTTCCTCCTCCTTCCTCTTATGGAGAGAAGAGACCTTCCTCTTCTCCTATTAGTCAACCTAAGAGACCACAACCTAAACACCCAAGTGATAAGCATGAGAACATTTCTCCTCCTCAATCTTCTCAACTTCCTACTAAGACTAGATAAAATCATTCTGCACGTGAATGCTGACGAAAGCGTCGTCTTAGAGCTCAGGCAGCTGCTTCTCAAACTTTGCAATCCCCAAAAACACCTTCAACTAATATTATTCCATTTTCTCCTCAGCCGGCGACTGAGCCGAAATCTCCTGAACATAAGATGCATGATGGTCTTGATCCTGTGTGAGTTAAAGATCCTATTTTTATAAATCTTGATGATGATATAGATGAAAATGTTATTCATGATGAAAATGTTACTCCTGTTCATTCTGATAGTGAATATGAATATGTTGATAACCATTTATGTAACGAATTTTCTAAAGCACTTATCCTAGCTCCTAGACAAGAACAACGTGGCTCAGAACATGAACATAGCCCTTGTTTGGATCTTGTGATAGCTCCATCTGCTATGTTGGATGTTCCTCCTCTAGCATGTTTCCTACCTTCCCGAAATATTGATCAGCAAGATCGGGGGGAAGATGACGTGCTAGACTAGTTCATTAGCATAGCAGACTCTCTCCTCCTCTCTTGTGTTACTTCTTCTATGTGTTATTCTCATTCTTCTATTTGTTGTCCTTAGTGTTGTCTACTTGAGGACGATGCAAAACATTGAGATCTCTTTTGGTCTCTCTCATGTTGACTCAAAAGACACATGTGTTCCCTTCTTCTAGGTGACCTTCCTTGATTGGGGAATGAAGAACAATTATGCATACATACATATGATATACATGAATTATCATACAGCATACTGACCCCGAGGAAAGTGAAGTCACCTTGTGCTTTGTGTTTTGTGTCTATTATCCTTGGGCTTATCTCACACTTGGGGGCTAAATCCTTGTGATAACGTGCTCCTTTCTCATCTCTTATATGTATCACTACCTTAAAGCAATCACCCTCAGTGAGGCATGTGCGATCGCTTTAACGTAGGGGGGCATAAATCCCGTTCATATCTTTTCAAGATACTTGAAAATTTCTTGACAAATTTAGCTTTGCCTTGAAAATTTTTGATATCTTTCTTGCATGACTCATAGTGAGGGAACCTTACTACTGACAGTCATGGTTCTCCCTCGTGATCTTCCCTTTAACTTTGTCAATCGAAGTCATAAGATCCTTAGTCCACTGGGGGCTTGGTGTATCTTGCCTCCATGACATGGTGAAAGTTTTTCAATGTTGTTTCCTTGTACTTTATCGAAAGTATGAGCGTACGCTTATACTCCTGCTAAAGTGGGGGCTAAATGTAGCATCCTAAAATTGCGACACTTGCAATTTTGACTGCATTTAGGTCTTCACGATGGCGATGCAACACGGAACCTGAATGGAGACCCCGAAACTTGTTTATGACACCAAAAACTACATTTTTCAGCACCCTGGCCTGATCCTCCTTGCACCCTGCTATCCCTAGAGGTGGGACCATGGTGCCCAGCGCCCTGGTCCTTCAGGACCATGGCGCCCAGCGCCCTGGTCCCCCAGGACCATGGCGCCCAGCGCCCTGGTCCCTGGCCCTATTTTGGGCCCGGTCTCTTGTGGGTATCGGGTCTTTAAGTTTGCAAATTGGAAAATAATATTTCCTGGTCAGCCTAAGGTCGAGAAAATCAGTCTATCAGCCCTAATTGACAAGTATATAAACTACATTTCCTCTCCCATTTTGGGTAGATGGAAAAAAGGCGGAAACGATATTCAAGCATTCAAGCATTCAAGCATTCAATCATTCAAGCATTCAAGCATTCCTTCAAGCAATTGAGCATTCTAAATCTCCATTCAAGGCTAAGTGTTGCATTCAAGACAAGGATTCAACCATTGAAGAGGAGATCACATACAACATACAACAACATTTACACCTTCGCATGTAAGAATACAAACATTCTTACAACAAGGTATCAGTACTTGTTTACATTACAAACATTTACATTTACAACATTCTCATTTCTTGGTTAATTCCAAAACCAGGGTTTGACCTAAAGGAAAACCCCTCATCCCTAAGCCCCCAATCATCCTCTCTTTTCTGTGTGTAGGTTGTAGGTACGCGGTTGTAATTGAAGATCTGGAATCCTTGTGCAGAGACGAACAGATCCCCCTTTGTTTCGTGGATTTTTCGGAGGATCGTGTGCACGCTGGGCGCCATCGTCCCGTCAACTTTCGCTCAAATTTGCAGAATAGCACTGTCTCGACATTTTACTGCTAATTCCAGGTCCGCAGCTTCATCCCATATCCCTATCTCTATTTATAAGTGAATCTTTCTTGCTTCTATATGCATTCCTAGTTCAATCTTTCTATCTATATTCTTTACAAAAGAGGGTATCCTTGATGTCTTAACCCTTGAAACTCATATAGAATCCAATCTTGCATTGCATGGGATTGGATCTTGTGGGTTTCAACCCCTCTTTTGAATGTAAAGTCTCCCCTATGTGAAAACCATCAACCCTAGTTTCTCTCCCTTCTCTCTCCTTGGAGTTGGGGAGGGGAGAACGACTAGGGTTCGATTTTTCTGCTTTACACCCCCCCATAAGAGAGGAAGGAGAAGTTAGCTGACCCCCCCTAATGACACATCCCGCACCCCCAAGAGAGCTTGCAGCTGCTGGAACTTACTCTTGGTGAAAGGTTTGGTGAATATGTCAGCAACCTGCTCTGCTGTAGGACAATACTGCAAATCAATGACCTGCTCCTGAATGAGCTCTCAGATATAGTGCATATGAATCTCTATGTGTTTGGTTCGTTGGTGCTGGACCGGGTTCTTCGAGATCGCAATAGCACTCTGATTGTTGCAATGTAGAACTGTCAGTCGTGGAGTGGTGAATCCAAACTCTATGAGAATCTGCTGGAGCCAAATGGTCTCAGTTGCTGTGTTAACAATGCCTCGATACTCAGTCTCAGTCAAAGAGAGAGCAATAGCATGTTGCTTCTTTCTCTACCAACAAATAGGGCCCGAACCAAGGTGAAAACTGTAACCAGAAGTAGACTTACGATCATCAAGATCGCCAACCCAATCGGAGTTTGTGGAACCAACCAAGCGAAGTCTTGTGCCTACTGCATAGTGAATCCCATAGTGATGTGTATCCTAGATGTAATGAAGGATGCATTTGGCAGCTTTCCAATGAAGCTCATGTGGTTCCTGCATGAAGTGGGAAACCATGCCAATTGCAAATGAAATATTAGGGCATGTATGGGTCAAGTAGATGAGACTACCCACAAGCTGATGATACAAAGTGGCATCAACTGGTGGAGAAGAACACTGAGCCTCAAGCTTGACTCCTGAAAGAAACGGAGTTGGGGCAGGCTTACAATCAGCCATATGAAAGCGTGCAAGTAGATCAAGAGCATACTTGGGCTGCGATAGTGTAATCCTGGAAGGTGACTATGAAATCTCTATCCCGAGAAAGTAACGCAAAAGACCCAAGTCAGTCATAGCAAATTTGTCATGCAAAGAACATTTGACCCTACTAATGATGGATGCGGTACTCCTTGTAATGATCAAGTCATCAACATACAGCACAAGTATCAAGTGAGAGTCATCCTGTCACAAAATGTAGACATTCGGATCACAATGACACCTGGTGAACCCTACGGAGAGAAGAAAGGAATCCATCTTGGCGTACCAAGCCCTAGGGGCCTGCTTAAGGCCATAGAGAGATTTCCTTAGTCTGCAAACCAAGGAAGTATCCTGGATGAAACCCTGTGGCTGCTCCATATAAATCTCCTCATCAAGATCACCATGAAGAAAAGCACTCTTCACATCCATCTGATGTACAACCCAACCATGAGCCGCAGCAATAGCAAGTGTCAAACGAATGGAGTTCATCTTGGCTATGGGTGCAAAGGTCTCAGTATAGTCAACACCTACAACCTGAGAGAAACCTTTCACAACAAGCCGAGCCTTATACTTATCCACACTACCATCCCCTGCAAACTTGGTCTGATAGATCCACTTACATTGAACCATCTTTCTCCCCTTAGGGAGATGGACTAAATCCCATGTGTTGTTCCTCATCAAGGAACTATACTCTCCCTCCATAGCTTGGTCCCACTCAGGAACCCCTGATGCTTCCCTAAATGTCTATGGATCAGAAGTGGTAGCAATGAATGCATGTGGTAGATCCTGATGCTGTGATCAAGTTCTTCGTGTATCTGAAGGATCCCCAACAAGAGAACTCGCGGACTCAAGTGTCTGTCGAGCCCAACGAGGTCTAGGTGGAGGTGGAGAATGAGGCTCCTCAACTGTAAGTGGACCCTGCAAGTCAGAGTTGTAGGAGTCTCATCATCTGAATCACTAACATCACTATCCACAATGGAGGAAGATGGAGGAGGTAGAGAGGCTAAGCTAGGAGAGCTTTCCTCAAAGTGAACACTCCTCTCAATGAACACCTCATGTGTCTTAGGATCCATCAATCTATATGCCTTAACACCCTCTGGATATCCAACAAATATGCAAGGCCGACTCTTAGGTTCCAATGCCTTGCGTTTCTGCGGAGGTATGTGAGCCCTTGCTGGACACCCAAAGACTTTGAAATGTCTCACAATTAGTTTCCTACCAGCCCAAGCCTCAAAAGGAGTAATACCTTGCAAATCTTTGTGAGGAACCCGATTCTGGATGTGTGTGGCACAACTGATAGCCTCTGCCCAAAAGGCGGGATCAAGAGAACGTGCATGTATCATACAGCTAGCCATTTCTTTGAGAGTTCTATTCTTGTGTTCTGCAACCTCGTTTTACTATGGAGTGTATGTGACAGAATGCTGAAGATCAATCCCCTCAAATGTACAAAAATCCTCAAGTCTTTTGTTCACATATTCCCTTCCATTAGCTATGCAAAGAATCTTGACCATTTTCCCTGATTGCTTCTCCACATGAGTCTTGAAGTCCTGAAATCTATCAAATACTTCACTCTTATGAATAAGAAAGTAGACCCAAGTGAAGCAGGAGTAGTCATCAATGAAGGTGAGGACATAGCGGGCCTTACTAAATGAAGGTGCTAGAAATGGACTTGCTACATCACTGTGAATAAGTTGAAGAACTTCCAAAGCTCTCCAAGATTTCCCCTTATCAAACTTCTCTTTGGGATGCTTGCCCATGAAACAACCTGAACATACACCCTCTGAAAAACTGATTCGAGGTAGACCTATGACCATGTCTTTAGTGCTGAGCTGCTAAAGATAGCGGTAGTTGAGGTGACCAAACCGCTCATGCCATAGCTTACTTTCTAAATTTGAATGAGTAATCAAGGCCCTAGAAGGTGAACTTGGCACAAAGTGGGTGAATGAATAAAGCCTTGACTTGTCATTGACTTGTCCCACTACTACCAAGGCATCATCATCAAGTTCCTTTACCACAACTGAATCTGGTGTAAACTCAACCTTTTTCCCATTCCCATAGTGAGTGATTTGGTAGATAGAGAGAAGGTTGGTAGACAAGTTGGGAACATAGAGAACATTCTCAAATGTTCCATCATCCATGTCAATTGAACCTTTCCCTTCAGCCTCTACTTGTGTATCATCACCAATGTAAATGTGAGGTACTTTAGTTGGCTCCAATGAAGAAAACTGCTCCTTTGTAGAACCCATGTGATATGAGGCACTCGAGTCAAGTATCCATTGCCATGAAGAACCTGTTGTAGCCACAAATGCTTGCCCTTTTCCCTTAGACTGTGAGGAAGAGGAAGAATCCTTCTTTGTGTAGGCAGATGGCAAGTTGATGTTGTTTTTCTTAAGAAGATTAGTTAACTCATCAACTTTCTTTGCATGGCATCGACGCTCATCATGACCATACTTCTTGCAATATGCACAAGTTGGTTTATTCTTCTTAGGTGGTGTCCCCTTCTTGGAAGAGGATGAAAAATCACCTTGTGATGGAGAGGATGATTGTCCTTTTTCCTGCTGTGGCTTAGACTTGGAGTGCTTCTTCTTCTTGTTAGAATCTTTGCCTTGACTTCCTTGATTCCCTTGATTAGCCACCAAAGCCTTGGACTTTGAAGACTTGAGAAGCCCCATGTTCAACAACTTAGATTATTCCAATATCAACATTTCTGTGAAAGCATCAAATGAATGCATAACATAGGAACTCCCCACTGTCAAACGATGAGTTTGGAAGCTAGACACAAATGCTGCATATTCTGGTGCAAGCTTGTCCAACAAGTTGAATATCAACTGAGCATCCTTTTTGTCAATTCCACAATCCTTAAGATTTGCTCTTAGCTCATTTGCTTTGGTGACATAATCTTGGATTGTATAAAAACTCTTGGGATCCAAGTTGGTGAGCTCATTGTCAATCTTATAGCCTCTGATTTCATCAACTTGACCATACAATTTTTGAAACATATCCCAAGCATCTTTGATTGTAGTACACTTTTCAATATGAAAGATGAGGTCATCTGATACATACTTGCACAAAGTTCCAAGAGCCATGCAATTCTTAGTGAGCCATTCTAATTGAGCATTAGGATCAGCCTTAGGATCAGGTGGTGCTTCTATTATTCCATCTATGTAATGCGTGAGACCCTTTTCCATTAATTTACTCCATAGTTTAATTTTCCATGATGCATAATTATGTGGAGTTAAAGGTGGAAATTTATGAGGACTCATTGCAACAAAAATGAAAGAGCACAAAGAGAGGCACAATCACTCAAGACACCCCCCCAAATTCACTCAATCAAAGAACCCCCCCAAAAGTGATGATTTGACACTTTATAATTAGTGCGTATACAATGGGCCACTTGCAAAAAATGGCAAAGTGGGCTTCTGATTACAATTTTACAACTGCCTCAATAAGGCCAAAAGAGACTCAAACTAATAATGAAAGAGATCTAAACTAAGATCCAAGCACTTTACAAGTACCTAATAGGCCAAATAAGACCAATATCTGAAAGTACAATTTCCACTCAAAATCTCTAAAATCTGATCATAGATTATGAAAGTAGATGAAAAAACATGCACTTTCAAAAAAAATGACACTTGAAAAGGAGGTTGTATGAGCTCAAATGAGACCTTTGAAGTTGCAAAATTGAGGATTGGACAGGCACAACTGAGAGAATCCAAAAATTCCTAAAATCCTGTGCACCAAAATCAGAAAATAACCACACCACTGCGAAGATCACAAAATTTTAGCCCATTTCAAAAAGAATTGCACCAAAAAAGGAGCAAGAATGAGCAAGATATGGCCTTTCAAAGTTGAACTGCAAAACTGGAAAGCTCAATGAAGAGGGGGTCAAAAAATTTCAAAAGTCTGCTGATGTGGCACTGACGTTAGTAAATAATGGACTTAAATTTGACGCCTGTCTGGCTGTCACAAAAAACTTCACCCCCTGCATAGCATTCGTACTATACGGACAGTCGACGTGGCAAAAAAGTGACTATATGTATGTTGGCCGCGGGCCAGTGGCCGCCTGCCACGTGGCGGGTGCGGGTTCGCCAGTTTTAATAATTGTTGGCGGGAGGGAAGCGTCGCCAGGAGAAGAAGGTGCCAGGCGGAGGAGTTATCGGTGGGCCGGGCGCTGAAGGGGCTGGCGGCGAGCAGTTTGACTGCGCGGTGGGAGACGACATGGAGCAGGACGACGGGAGCAGCGCCGGGAGGAAGTACGGGCCGGCGGCGGGAGGCTCCGGAGCTGCGGGAGTTGTGCGGCGCCGAGCTGGGTGACCGGTGGTGTATGGAGCGGGGTGGCCGAGGAGGGTACGAGGCGGTAGCGACGGTACGACCCTACAATCTGCAACCTGCAGAGTACTGCGGGGTCATGGGGGTGGGGGTCTGTGGACCCCCCAAAATTTATTTTTTTTTCCTTTTTTTTTTTGATCGCTTTTTTTTTTTGAAATTTTTCTTTTCTCTTTTTTTTTTATCTCTTTTTTTTTTGAAATTTTTCTTTTCTCCTTTTTTTTTTTTCGAAAAATAATTAAATTTTTTTTTGAAATCCGTACAATAATAGCCAAAATGGGGAAAAAAATTTCCCACCAAAATAGGTCGACTTTATAGTCGAAATTCATGGAAACGGCCTCTCGGATTCAACTGTGATGTCCAAATCGCTGTATGATGCCCCCCAAAAATGAAGATCCCCAAATCCAAAAATTGAAGCCTCCAAAATGTCTCCAAAAAACTAATCAATGAAGCCCTATAAGCTTTGATACCATGTAGGATTTTGCCAAGATCAAGGGCACAATGAAAAGCATAAAAAGAGAGACAATAGAATGACAAGAACAAAACTATATTCTCATCAATATGCAAATGATCAACTGGATTAACCAATATAATGAATATAGGCCTGCTTATATAGGCAAGGCCATATGGATGTACGAGCACATAATTATGACATGTGGCTCAATGAGAAACAAGGGTAGGTAAGAAATACTAGGGGTAGGTAGGAGAAATAATATAAAATTCCACAAGAGGTGGATGACCCACCGAATGTGGAGTGTATCAGTAAATTAAGACCACAAAAGGTGGAATTTCTCCTACAAGCTCTATCCCTATGTGCACACTTCCCTAAGTGTCTCAAATCCAAACTACGAAGAGATGCATTATCCTAAGTTAACTTAAGTAAAGTGTAATAATATCCAAAATGAATATTTATTTACACCAACACTTATTTCAACCTCTAAGGAACAGTTTTGCATATCAAAACATCTCAAAATCAGCTGCAACTTTTGGATTCACTCTAATATCATCATATCTAATGACCTTGAAAATTTAGTGAAAAGTTGGTCAGACTGTGCATAAGTTATGCACAGTCCTCGATATTTTTCTTGAAATTTTGGGAGCATAGTTCTATGATATTATAATACTTAACCCTAAGAAATTGGTGGAAAATTCAATATCTAAGTCAGCCTAACATAAAAATTAAGGTCTAGGGTTCCATATATAAGAACTTCCCTTTCTTATTTTGAAGGCGAGTAAGAAAAGGAAGATCATGAGTTGAATCAATCAAGTTGGAACAATTTTGAAGGAGCCTTCTATGTAGTGAAAGAGAAGCTTATATGGAGTCTTGAACAACATTCATCAAGAATTGATCAAGTACTCATTAAGTATTCATTAAGTATTCATCATCAATTAGGAGCCTTGAAGACATTGAAGACTAATAAGAGATTAAGTGGCTTATATCTCTCATTTAGGGATTGGTATGGTTTCATGTTATTTTCATGTCTTTGTATGAGATTTTTACACTCATTGTAACATTTACATTCATGCTTTAGAAAATTTAGAATGTTTTATTTAGAGCATTCTCCCTTACATTTACGTTTACATTTACATGTATTCAAGGTTTACTCTCCAATGCATAGGGTAGCTCTAGTTTCTTATCTTTCTCATATAGGATCTTGGATAAACACAAGGTTCTAGCACACACATTTGAAATACATTATCGGCTATTTATGGAGGTGGAAATAACAAAACTAAGGGTTTTGACCAAGGGAAATCCCTATATAGCCACCCGAACCCCCTTTTTTAGTTGCAGGCGCTAGTATAGGTACCCAAAAGATTTTCTAGGCTACTAAAAGGAACAAGGATTGTCTTGAGGCCTCAAATTTGTCCCAAAATCACCAGGGACATGGGTGTGGCACCCTTTTCCTCCCTAGGACAAGGGTGTGGATCACTTTGCCCCCTACTTGTCCCCTCACTTTCAAGTTAAATTTGGTAGGTTGAGGGCTCAAAACATCAAGATTGCAATCTCTCAATTGCAGCTTCCTGTTTGCAGAATTAGGACAAGGGCGTGGCACCCCTTTCCTAGGAAAATTTACTTAGTTTTTGGCACCTGGTAAACATTCAAATTCCTCCCCCTTCTCTTCTTTCAGTATCCCAATTTCAATCCTGCAAGGTTCCACAATTTCAATTCATATATGCTTCATTGTTCATCTCCTAGTCTAGTTGATCAATCACACCCTATTTTTTCACATCTTCTCTTCATTTACAACAAGAGGAATAGAAACCCTAAGAGATAATTATTGGCTCCCTATTTCTCACAATAATTAGCCAAAGTGAGCTATCTCCCTAGGATCTTTCGTATTCCCAATGTGTTGGCAAAAGTGGGATTATGTCCTAGTCACCCGATCTCTCTTTTTCCCTTCCACATTTTGGTGAAACCGACATGAATGAAATACTATTTAAATATGATTTATGTTCTTATATTTGAGTTTTTTTTCTATTTCAAATTCAAATTTACATTTTTAGGTTTTAATTCCTTCCAAATTTCAAAACAATTAGAGGTCAATTTTGTTAAAACCCTAATTTTTGAATTGAAAATTGATCTTGTGGATAGCTTAATTTTGATCATTAATTTCAGATCTGATTGAGGAACACATTTCACTCATAAATCAACATTTAGAGTGCTTGCATTGGTTAAAATTGAACATTTCCTTCTATTTTGCATATGTTACCATTTGAAAGAGGAAAATTGTTGTCATGATGGATTTATTTCATAAATGTGATAATGAGTTAGCTTCCCTTGCTTCAATTTTTTCATCTCTTAAAGAACCTCCTCCTATCTATGAAAAAATTTAAGTTCCTAAAAGAGTTGTTACCAACCCCTTAAAACTCTCCCATTCTCTAAGGATGAAGATTTGAAGAGTGATCTTGACAATTCTCCTAAAATGTGCCCTTCTTATCTAGCTATCTTAGAGGAAGAGGATTATAAAATAAACACGTTTCTTAGTGTCACTTTATCTTATTTACATGATGCCTATCTAAGTGAAAAGGTATTGATGGATATTGACTTATCTTCTAATAAATTTTGTCTTACCAATAGGGGCATGTTAGTGCAACAAGAGGTTATGAGAACTTCTTTCAAAGATATCCTTCCTAAGCATTAATCTTTGTAGAAATATGTTAATCTCACTCCGAAAGAATACTCCCCTCATGAGGATATTTTTTTGCAAGAAGATGGTATTGTCCCTACTTTTCCTATTGACGGTATTTCCTCTTTTGAATTCAACAAAATTCCCTCTAGAAATGATGCATTAATGAGAAATGCTTCTCCTTGCCTCGAAGATTGTCTTACCCATAAAGATGCCTTAGAAAAATAGTATAAAATCATAATCAATTTTCTTAATTCTCTTTCCCCTAAACATCCTATTTAATACACTTTGAGGTAAGATGATGATTTAAACATATGTAGTGATGCTCTCCCTCCTAAGGATGAATAATTAATGAACAATGCTATCCCTTCTCCCAAAATTGGAAACAACAATAAGGACATCTTTGTGCAAGATATTTTTAATAATTTTTTCAATGACCTCACCATTTGGGACAAACAATTAGAAGAGGGTGTTGATTATTCTCTACCCCATGAGAGAACCCTAGCTTAAGAGGATGAAATAATGATTGATAACTCTCTTGAGAGAATCTCATCTTCCATGAATCTCAATCATTTTTCCTCTTAAGGTAAGGTATCTCCTTCTCCCCAAATAGGTTTTACTCATAAGGATACCTTAGTTCAAGAAGAGATTGTTAACATCTCTTTTAAAGGTCTTCCTCTCAAATGTGAAACTTTAGATAGTAATGTTGATCCTTCTCCTAGAGAATATATTCCCCATGCAGATCCTTTGATGATAAAGGATGAAATGACCTTTCCTACGAATACTCTCCCTTCTAAAGAATCAATGCCTACTCCTAGTCTACCTCCTAAAATTGATCTTATCCATGATTAAATTTTAGTGCAAGAAGAGACTATCAATAATTCTTTGAACAATCTTCTCCATTCTTCTTCTAAAATTCATAAGGACAACTTTGATATTCCTAAACCATCTTCAATAAATTTGATACACATGAATGAAACACCCAATAAACCCATCTTCACAGTTGAAGGTGGTCGTCCTTCTCAAATTTCTCAACGCAAGCCTATCTTAGTGGTACAAGGTGGATATGCTGAAGATTTTTTTTGCACTCTTAAGAAACCTGTTATGTGCAAAGAGGTTATCCTACTAAGATCCCATATGATTATGATAATAAAATAACTAAAGAGAGTTATCATGTGGTTGGTCATACCTACAACACAAGAAAAAATAGGCAACCTAATTCTCTTCCAGTTATCCAAACTTCACTTCCTCCCGCTCAAGCTACTCTTCCACAAGCACCTCGTATATCATGCACTCTTAGCAATGAGTGTGATCTCATTGAAAAACTTAAATCTACTCTTGTGAAGATTTCTATTTGGGATTTTGTTCAAACTTCACCTTCCTATCATGGGATGTTACAAGATGCTTCGAAAAATTTAGATGTCCCACCTGCAGTGACACCTAATAACATGACTTCTTTGATTGATCCTAAAAACAAACCCAAGGCTCAAATTGCATTCACGCAAGATGAGTTACCTTCTCATGAAATACAAGATCAATATGATCCTCTTATGATTGTGGTTATTATAAACAATAATTCTATAAGAGGAACCCTTGTGGACAATAGATCTAGCCTTAATGTTTGCAATGTGGACTTATTGGATAAGATTAATGTAGATCATTCTCTCATCAAACCTGCTTCTATTTATATTCGATGATTTTATAATATTTATAAACAATCTTTAGGTATCATAACCTTTCCCGTTAAGGTAGGTCCTTTTAATTTATCTACAACTATTCATGTCATGCTTGGTATTTTGACATATAGCCTTCTATTAGGGAGAGCATGGATTCATAGCATGCAAGTTGTCCCCTCAACTTTGTATAGGAAAGTCATGTTAATTTATGACAATAAGACATACACCTTATTATCTGATACCAATCTTAAAGCTCCATTAAAAGTTAGATCTTCTTGTTCAACTACCTCCCATTCTTCTCTCAATCCTCCTACTTCATCAAATACATCTATTTTCTTTAATGATCTTGTTCCGCCTAATACTCTTGATTTGTCTACTAAATCAAAATCTCCTCCCAAAGATATATTTTCTCCTGAAGGAGTTCTCTCAGATTATGATTGGGGATCTCTATACTTTGACCCTAATTTTATAGGATAGTATAGAGTATCTAATGTACAATGAGTTTTATCTCACCGGTTTGTGCTACCTTTTCTAGGTATCTCCTCCAAGCTACAAAAGAACAATCCAATGGTTCTACACCTCACACCCTTTAAGGGTCTGCAAGAATTACCCTCTTTAACCTTCCCAAGGTCCTTAGGCTAGGATAAGAACTTGTTGTTTTGTGAGTTCCATTTTCTTGCTTAGGAGACCTTGTTTCCCCACTCCCTTTCACACTCAACCAGAGAGTTCAACCCCTCTACCATAGGATCTTCATTCCCCACACTATGCACATTAGGATGGATTATTTTTGAAGGATTACCAACCATATTCCTTACTCAAGATCTTTTACACTTACCATTTTGGTGTTTTACAAACAAACTTCATTTTTAGGCTTAACAGGAGACCTAATTCTAGTAGCCCTATCAGTGGGGTATTATGCATTTATCTACTAAACTTCCTTAACAACCCTATGAACTCTTTTACATTCCAGACACCCTTTTGGGGTTTACTTACAATTTCTTTAAAAGGGAGGTGGGTTTTGTCATGAACATATCTAACCCTTATTGGTTAATTACGCCTAATTGCCCCTTCATAGGCCTAGAAAGTAGGGATTGGTCAAAAATCCTTCACTGGTCTGATTCACCTTGTGAAATAATGTTGAATGAATATTTTTACCTCCATATAGTATTACAATCCAATCTTACTTCACCTTCACAAACCGGATTCACCCAATTGGCGCCTATTATCCATGATCCCTAATGCTTGCCAACTCAACATGCCAAGCATAGGGTATGGTGGCAAATATTTGGTTCATTCCCTTATCTCAAAAAAAAGGAAACATAGAATACATTACAACCTAACATTCCACAAGGTTTCATAGAAGATATCCACCCTGGAACGTTAGGTTGGAGCCATTTTTCTTTCGAAACCTTGGTTTTTAGGGCCTTTGAACCCGCCTGCAACAAAATGAAGATTACTCAAAAACTACAACACTTCAAGATTCCAAATAAAAAAAAATGGAGATAAGACACTAGGATAACAATCCATATCCCTATTTTGAAAGTGTCAATCCGTACAGGCTGTACAAACATTCAAAGAAAAACAAAAACTCAGAAGAACACACCAAATGGGAAACCAAATTAGTTTATTTGCTTTAGATCTTCAACAAAAAAACAAAAAAAATAGTTTATCATCAGCCTTTCCAAGCCTTATATTAGCCTTGGATTATTTACACATGCTCATAACTAACTGTGACAACCAACTAGCCATTGGTGCATGCAAATGTTGCAAAGTTGCTATGAGCAACTTTTGCAACTTTTGCAATTTGTTGCATAGGTGAGAAAATTTTCTCAAACTCAAAGTTGCTCATTTTAAAATGACTCCTATGACCTTAACAACCTCAAAACAAAATTAACCCAACTACATTAAACCAAAACTAACTTATCCTATTAAGTGCTCTACCTGGCACCCTTAAGAGCTCACATGCCAACATTGGCCAAACCCTTACAATCATTTGAGAACACACTTAATGACATCTTGGCCTTATTACAAAACTAAAATCATGATTCCAACATCCTAGAAACATATTTACCAAAACTTTGTAAGTTCCCCCACACTAGCATCTTGGAATGAATCTAAGACTGAGAAAGAGAAATCTAAGGAGGAACCTAAAGAGAAACCCACTTTGTCTAAACAAATAGAAGTAACAATTTTTTGGCTACTTATAATTCAAATGAGTCTTCAAATCTTTCCTCTAGCTAATATAGCACTGAGACCTATGAGGCACAACCATCTCTTTCTGATTTGGTATCCCTTTATGGTCCCAATTTTCACATTTTAGCTAAGACTGGCTATAATGGGAATGGTTGTGGTGCAAATGAACAAGGAATTAAAGTTCCTTTAGAACATAACACACATGAAGCTTAGTTTGGACTTGGATATAATCCTTCTAAGCCCACCAAAGCATCTAAATTACTATCTCTCAATGAGAATGCGATATTTAGTAGTGATGATGGCCTCACCTCAATTAAATCATCTTTTACTTCTTTCAACAGTCATCCCCCTCATAAGAAAATCTTAGTGATAATAAAATATCTTTATGAATCTCCTCAAGAGATTTCTAATCTCATTTATGATACTTTATCTTCTACTCATTCTAAAATCCCTTCTTCTAGGAATATGGCTCTAATGAATTACACTTATCCCTCTCCTAATATTTATTGTGTATAAGAAAAGTATGACTTAGTGGCCTATTCTTCTGCTATAAACTTCTCTCTTTTTAAAGACTTTATAACATTCATCATCTTATACATGTTTTTAATCTCACTTATAGTAATTAATTTAACATGTCATATTCAAATACCTCATTCAATCTATCATGTTTTTAAATAACATTAATGGTTATTGTGTTGCTCATCATTATGTGAAATTGTTAGCTCACTTAATGGGGGCTCATTATCATTCATGATGGTAAAATTTCACGTGCAATCATACTTTTGGAAGAAACATAATATTCTATTTCTATCTCATCTCTTCTACCTATATATGGTGGGCAAGAGTGATTTCAAACATCTCTCCTACTAAATTTCCCCTTTGTGAAGTAGTGTCTTCTATAAGGATTTCTTATTGATTGTAGAGTTGTATTTATATTTGAATTCCTTTCATCATATTGGAACATGCATCCCTAATTGGGATCTTAAGTACATATCCTTAATTGGGACCTCCTCCTTGGTGTTGGAAGTCTTTGATCATTCATAAATTTCTTTTATTCTTTGAGCAACATCTTTTATAATAAACCCTTCTATTTTATGAACGTGAAAGTCCCTAATGAGGATCTCTAACCTTCTTTTAGAAGTGTTTCTATAAATAATCTCTCTTTGATGTCATTTCAATCCTCCATTCTCAGTAATATCTACTCAGAATGACAATACACAGAGGTATGAGTGCTTCTAGTTCAAGATCTAGGGCAGGTGATAACATTGTTGATGATGATTGTTTGTTGATGAGAATGTATGCTTTAAAATCTTAAAGAATAAGATGTCATATCTAAGGAATGAAAAGAAAGCTTATACTAGACAGGTTGAGTCAAACTTGGAAGTCCAAGGTCAAGATATTAATATTTCTAGAATAGAAGAATATGTAGAGGATTTGAGAGAAGTCTTGAAGCAGTTGAAGAAGAGATTGAGAGAATAAAGAGTAAAAATTCTTATAGAAATGTAGAAAGTCTAGTAGATAGAAGAATTAGAAAAGAAAGGTATTTCCAAAACATAGAAAGCCTCAACAATGAAAAGGATAAGATTGAAGAGGAAATAGAAACATGGGAAATGAAAATAGGGGATTATAGAAATAATATTTTTTAATAAAAGAAGTTACAAAAAGAAGATGACGAAATCTCTAAGATTCAAGAAATTTCTAGGGTTAAGAAGATTATGGTTAAGATAAGGAAAAAAATATCCATTCAAATTCAACATGAAAGTTCTAAAGATAAGGGAAGAAAAACAAGTGTTGATTCTTCAAAGATAAGTAGCTTGTCTAATGAAAAAATCTATGTAGAGCAAGAAGATTTTGATCTAGCATCTGTTAGTAGTCAAAGTATATCTTTTGAGCATAATGAAGCAAGTTCTTTACAAACTAATGATGAATCTAAAAATGAAGAGATTTTGGACAAAGAAATTCTTTTAGATAATGTAAGTTCTTCACAAGCAAACGAAGAGATTTTTGACAAAAAAATACTTTCAGATGAGGATAAACAAACTCTTTCCCAAAAAGAAGATGTCTGCAATGAAATACATATTTCTTTAGAGGAATGTAAATCTTTTTAGTAGGATAGAGAAGAACTAATTTAATAACAACAAAATCATCAAGATATATAAATGAGCCATAATATTTATGAAAAAATTATTCTTCATAAAAAAGACAATGAAGAAAATAATGATCTTGATTATGTTAAATATGTTTTCTCTCAAAATTGTTTTAATCCTTCTTCATTTTTTGTTGATAAGAATCACAATGGAGGAAAATATACAGGTCACACAAATGAAATATCCAAATAATTTTTAAAGAAGGAAAATGGAAAGAAATAGAATTAGCTCTTGATTCTAAAGAAAGTTCTAGCATACCACAAGTAAAAAATATGTTTGGATTCTCTAATCGGTCCACTTTGAGTCTTGTATCATGCTATCAGTCTACTTCAAGTAATGTGATATGTGATCAAAACTATACCTAGTTCAATCCAAACCCTACATTGTGGCATGATAGCCCAAAAAAACCAATAGTTCATGTCAAAATAGAAGGCTTAAGTCAAAAGTTTTCCGCTCTTATAGATATTGGGTAAAAATTTAGCATGGCTAAGAGTTATGTCATGGCTTCTTTATATTGAAAATCTCAGAAAATATTAGCTAAGGGGCTCGGAGTAATGGAACCCATGAAAGAAAAACATTGTGACATTCTTGTAACCCTTAGGGGTCTTAATCGTCTTTGCTTATTTTTGAAAAATGATGATATACAAACTGATATCCTCTTAGGTTGGGACTTTTTGAGTCAATTTTAGTCTTCTTCTTTTTCTCACGATGGGGTAATATTGAGCAATAAGGAGATTAAATTTAATCATCCTCCTAATACCAAAGAAATTGTCTATATGACCGAAAGGTTGGATGTAGGTATTCATATAGATACCAAGGATCCACAAGTTTTAGCCATACAAAGAATCAAAGAGCTTCCAGAAGAATGTCAAAGAAATATTTTGGAAAAACATTTCTTTCATAGTCATGTTCCTATATTTCAAAAATATGCATGGGGAGATATCTAGACAGTCACAGAAATAAAGAAGATTCATGTTCTATCTCCATTCTTGACAAAAGGACAACTGGTTGTGCTAAAGAATTTGCTAAGACAGTATAAAATATCTCACATCGTTCTTCGATGTAGAGATATTACAAGAAATTTTTCATAAGGTTTCCATAGTCTGCCAAACCTTTTAAGTTTTTTTAGTCCATCTTGTAAGATATTATTATCACAGCTAACACCTTTTAAGATTGACATTGAGAAAAATACTTAATTGCACATTCTCAATATATGTGTACATTCTACTAGTAGTCAGTTATAATGGTATATTGAAAATTCACATACCGAAATAATGGGAAAATGGTATTCACTTAATGGATAACCAGTTGCCAAAAGATTAATGCATAATTATAATTGCAGATATTTTATGGATTTTACTAATCCAGTTAATATTAGTGGTTTCTTGCTTATACAAGATATTGGTAGATGGTGCTTTTTGGATTGGGATAACGGTTACTGAGAAATCATGATATTGAAAAAACTAGTTTGTATTTAATTAGGCTTGTAATAAAGCAAGGTCTGGCACTGCGAACCATCTGGTTTGATATTTCTCCTTGCGAATTAGTTTAGTATATTTTATGCTTAGTAATTTAATGCTTTCCCTCTCGTCTAGCACAAGGATTTGTATGAAGTCAGACACATTAAGATCTGATAGCAGGATACAACCCTGTATAGAAAAAGCCATGATGTCGGCCATGTGAAGCCTGACAATAGGATGCAAAACCCATGTAAAAAGAAAGATCCTTATAGCCACTTACAGATGTTAACTGGACCACTCTCACTTTTCAAGAATACAAAAAGTGATAGTAAATAAATTAGTAAATAGTGTGTCGGTAGGAAAGTTGTAGAAATTATTAAATAAATTATAAAGGGGCCTATATGAGGATGCACATGGCAGAGTACGTACTCCACTATGATGAGATTCCATAGTACGTACCACCACCTACCAATCCACTTCCAGTACCCTCCAATAGTTTCTCCTACTTTTCCATCTTCTTTTCTCATCTACCACTCACATCTACCAGTACAACTATCCATCTACAGCCTACATTTGCTGGTCAAATCCATTTGCCACTCACACCTACTAGTCAAAATACATCTACCCCTTAGCCTTTAACTACTATAAATAGAGGCGTTGTGAGTTCATTTGGGCATCCTGGGTTAGATATTCTTAGAGTAGAATCCTGAGGGCCATCGAGCCTTGGAGTCTTAGATTGAGTCTTGGTACTGAGTCTTGTATGAAGTTAGAGTGTGTTGTGAAGAGTCTTGTAAGAGAAAGTTGGAAGTATCCTCTACCCTTTCACTTCCATGCAATCTGGGGATTATGAGAAATTGACTTGCATAGGTCATGAAGTTTCTCTTATGTAATGAAATTATCTCATGTAATGTAGTTTTAGGTAATGAAGCTTTATTAATACAATATTGACTCTTGCATTATTTTGGAAACTCTTTGAGTTCTTGTATCAGAGCATATTATTGTCTACTCTTTGTTTGCTATCAGAGCCATGGTAAAAGCCTGATTATTGTTCATAGAGCCTTGGTCATTATTCACAAAGCTTGTTTATCATTCACATAGCCATGGAGATATTCTAATCATCCATGACCATCACTAAAAATATGAGTTTAGTATCTTATGCTATGTTCTTTTGGGAGATTCTTGGCTAGAGTAGTTGTGTTATGTGTTGTCGGTTATTCTGTCCATATCTTGTTGAGAGAGTATAAAGTTTGAAAGATTGAAGGTGTCTTGCAAGTAGTTGTGGACCCCGCAAAAGTGAGATCCATTATTTGAGCTAGGGAGGCATTGTTAAGAGAAGTCGTAAGCTGAGAAATTGTAGAAGCAAAGGAGGACCGAAATTTCAAGTAGGATCTAAAGCTTTTCTCAGCAATATTTTCTTAGAATGACAACATACAGAGGTATGAATGCTTCTAGCTCAAGATCCAAGTCAAGACATAACATTGTTGATGATGAATTGTTTGATGATAAGAATGGATGCTCTAAAATCTCAAAGAATAGGCTATCATATTTATGAAATGAAAAGAAAGCCTGTGTAAAAAATGATAATAGATAGACTATTAAAAAGATTGCTAGAATAGAAGAATATGTAGAGGATTTGAGAGAAAATCTTGGAGTAATTGAAGAGGATATTGATAGAGTAAGAAATAGAAAATCTTATAGAGATGTAGAAAATCCCATAGATAGAAGAATTAGAAAGGAAAGGTATATCCAAAAGATAGAAATCCTCAACTATGAAAAGGATAAAATTGAAGAAGAAATAGAAACATGGGAAATGAAAATAATTGATTATAGAGATAATATTTGGCAATACTAATTGCAATTCCTGCATCTAAAATAGTAGAAAATTCATATTTAATATCTGGTTCTACTGTGACAAGAATTATGGAATTTCTAGGATCCACCTTCTTAGACAAGGTGTTCATTCTCAGAACTAGGATCCAAATCCTTAGAGCGAGATGTTCACAATGTTAGACATTCATCACTTGGCATTTGCATTATATGTCTTATACAAGTTGAATCATAATCAGGCATAGATTCCTATAAGGTTCTTAAAACCTCACTTGCACACACAGACATGAGGTTGAGTGGAACTAGTGGTGTTCTCACTCTCCTCCCTTACATGGATCACCTAGATAAAAATTCTAGAGGTGAGTAGTCCATATTTTCTCTCTCTTATCATTCTTCTCATGGATCACGAAAGTGTGTATTCATTCTTTCTATCTCTTCTTCCTTTTATTCTCTTTGTATGCGTTTCCATTTAAATATTTCATCTTGTGTTAAAGAGCTCTCAAATCCTCACACTATTTATTGTGTTGTAATTGAGGTTTAGTCCTCTTTAATACAAAATGATTTTCCATTATTTTTTGATCTTGTATCAAATCTTTTTGTGAGCATGTTTAATTAATCTTCTTTCACAATTTGATGTGGTAAACATGATACCCTATTTCAACTCACTAAAATAGCAAGACGAAATAGGGGGTGCATATAGCTACCCTTGAATTTTTATCACCTTCCTTAGTAAGAATTTAGGTGATTTTGTGATATCTAAAATGTGGTTTTTTAGGGTACAGTTCCTAACTGTGTACTATACATACTGTTGGGGGCTTCATCCAACAACTTGTGGATATATCCTTTTCCAAGAATTTTTAGTTTTCTTTACTTTAGTTTGCATATGCACATAGTGTCATATGACTACTAAAGTGGGGGATAAGTGTAGCATCGTAAATTGTATGCCTTTTATAGGGTGGTATAATTCTATGCTTAGTTTAGCACCCGCCTTAGTGTGTTTGCATCTTGCATTGCAATTTCCCTTTAACATTTAATTAATTAATTTAATTAAATTTAAAGTCATATTTCATCACTCCTCATATCATAAAATTGGGCCCTTTACCCTAAGTTTGCCCCTTTTTATTTTATTCTTCCAATAAATCATTAAATCATAAACCCTAATTATGTCTTATTTCGACCTTTAAGACCTGATTTCGCATATCAACACATCTCGAAATGACTTGTAAATTTTTCTCATAATTTTTGGAGCATAGCTCTATGATATTATAATGCGTAATGACAATAAATTGGAAGAAAATTCAATCTCTAAGTCAGCCTAAAGTCTAAATTAAGGTCTAGGGTTCCATATATAAGAACTTCTCTTTCTTCATTTGAAGGCAAGTAAAAAAAGGAAGGTCATGAGTTGAATCAATCAAGTTTGAGCAATTTTAAAGGAGACTTCTATGTAGTGAAAGAGAAGCTTATGTGGAGTATTCAACGAAATTCATCAAGCATTCATCAAGTATTCATAAATTATTCATCATCAATTAGGAGCCTTGACGACATTGAAGAATAATAGAAGATCAAGTGGCTTATATCTCTCCCTTAGGGCTTGGTCTGGTTTCATGTTATTTTCATGTCTTTGTATGAGATTCTTTACACTAGTTTGCACATGTACATTCATGATTAGGTCAATTTTAGAAATTTTTATTTAAATCATTCTCGTTTATATTTACATTTATATTTACATCTACATGCATTTAGGATTTACTCTCAAAAGCATAGGGTAGATCTAGTTTCTTATCTTTCTCATTTAGGATCTTGCATACACACAAGGTCCTAGCACACACATTTTTAGTACATTATCTATTATTTTGGATGTGGAAATAACCAAAACAAGGGTTTTCACCAAGGCAAAGCCCTATATTGCCACCCAAACGCTCTTTTTTACTTGCAAGTGCAGGTACAGGTGCTCGGAAGACTTTAAAGACTACTAAAAGGCACACGGACTATCTTGAGGACTTAGATTTGTTCCAAAGTCATCGAGGACAAGGGCATGGTACCTTTTTATACATAGGATAGGGGTGTGGCACCCATTTCCACCCATTTTCAGGTGAAATTTGGCAGGCTGAGGGCTTAGAACATCAAGATTGCAATCTCTCAATTGCATCTTCCTATTTGCAAAATCAACACAAGGGTGTTGCACCTCGGTCCCAAGTAGTTTAACTCAATTTTTGGTGCTAGGTACACATTGAAATTCCTCCCCCTTCTTTTCTTTCAGTATCTTAGCTTCAATCCTACCAGTTTTTGCAATTTCAGTTCATATATGCTTCATTGTTGATCTCCTAGTCTAAATTATAAATTGCACCCTATTTTTTCACATATTATCTTAATATACAACAAGAAGAATAGAAACCCTAAGAGATAATCCTTGGCTCTCTCTTTCTCACAAGAAGTAGCCAAAGTGGTCTATCTCCCTAGGCTCTTTCATATTCTCAATGTGTTGGCAAAAGTAGTATTAGGTCCTAGTCACCCAATCTCACTTTTTCCCCTCCACAATTATGTCGACCCAAAATTGCATAACACATAACATTAAATGTTCTACCCAAGGGCAAGTGCAAGGTAATGAGTCACAAATTCGTGGAAGTCCATGCATTGGAAAACGTGCTCTTATAAACGAGGGCCCGTTTTCAATAAACAGGGGCCCGTTTTCAAAAAACGGGGGCCCGTTTATGCTTCAGGCTCCTAAGTCAAAAGGTAACGGGGGTCCGAAGAAAAAATAAATGGGCCCCCATTTTGTTATAAAATGGGGGCCCACTTTCAAACAAAACGGGGGCCTTTTTTTAAGAAACGGAGGCCCGTTTTTTTAAAAATGGGCCCCCTTTTCTAAATCACATTTTTCCTTTTTTTTTCACAAGCCGCCCTTGTTTGAAAACGTGGCCCTGTTTTGTGGAAGTTGATTCCACAACCGGCCACTTGGCTCGGGATTAGGCCCGGGGTAGGCCTGGGATGGCCACACCTGAGACATGGACCTGCAAATTCAAATCTCCATAAATGAAAGCACAAATATGAACTTCTGAAATAGTTTACCTGCCTCTAATCAGAGAATTTTTATACGAAATTAAAACCCATTTCAGATTACTCTGTCTAGATTCTAAATATGTAAATTTATTTAAAAATTGATTATTTTAACTATTTTTCATTTAATTTATACTAAATTGGGTCCATAAATTTGAAATATTAACTAATTTTGTTAATTTAATAACTTTTTTATTTTAAAGAATTTTGGAAAAAAAATTATATGTCATCAATCTACACAAAATTCTTTTGTATTTAAAAAAATAAAAAATAAAAAAATGTTAAGTTTACATCAAATTATGTGGGTCGTACACGTCAAATTTTTAAAAAGATAATTATGACCATTAAAAAATTAATTAAAATAAAAATATTAGAAAAAAAAATACAGAAAAATATGCTCATCAATCTTCAATGTGTTACAAACCATTTCCCAAAACGGTTTGAGAAAATAATTTTAATTGTGTCAAAAAGTGTGGGTCGTACACATGCATGGTATGGTCCTGAAACAGGCATTTTTTAAACATAGTTTTCAGAACTCCATTCAAAAAGTTATTTTTTATTATGTGGGTATTAAAATAAATTACATATTTGGAAAGTACACTTAGAGGGCTATCTTTTATATTACTGACTTTTTTCAAGATTCAATCTCTAAGTGTTTCAAAATTTAAGCTCAAATGAGACAAAATCTGAAAATCGGGGAAAACACTTCCACTTTTTGGCCAAAAAGTGGACTCATCTTCTTGCACTGACCCCCAAGTCAACTCAATTTAATAAAAAACAACCATGTGGACCAAATAAAATTATCCACATGCTTCCCACATGTTGGTTCACTAACATCAAATACACAAAAAAACATCAAAATCGATCCAAAAGATCTTCACAATGAGTTTTCACACATTACTATCAATGAACACTATTTTACTTAGAAAACATGTCAATGAGAACTTCCAACTTACTCAATTATCAACACTGGAGGCCATAAATCTAGAATAAGGCAATTTATGCATCCATAATGCATCTCTGAGATTCACAACACTAAATTTTCAACACAATTGAATCGCCAACCAAAACACTATACACTTTTCTAGGGATGCTATGTTCTTCTCACCGGACCTCACTGGACCTCAATCAATATTTTGGTATGAATGAATTTTGAATTGTGGATTGAATATCTGACTCAAGTTACCATATATGACAACATTTGTACATTAGTGCAACGTCTTTTTCCAACAATCTCTCCCTTTGGCATTGATTTCAACATTTAATGAAAAATGACGAAATGTCAGAACAAACCCAAAAATAAACTAAGTGTTAGACCAAAACCAAAATAATGTACACGATATCAAGAATCAAAGAATTTATCAACTAGACTCCAAAGAATCAATGACTTCCCCTAAGATCAACATTTTTAATACTATACACTCCTCCTTTGACATCAATGGCAAAGGTATGGTTCTGAAGATAAAATGTTCAAGTAAAAATGTTATTTACATATGTATATAGTCTTTACACAATCACAATAATTTGAAGATATCAATATAATAATTCTTCAATGTGTCCAATTGATTTTCATGACTTCTCAATGATACTGATAGGGGATCAGCTAACTAAGATATACACTCTAGATCATCCTCATATGCCTTGGACTTCTACTCAATATCCATAGTGAACTTAGATAGAGATAAGGATGATTTGTATAAGTTCCAACCTTCGGACAATGCATCTTGTATACTCTTAACATGAGAATCTAAAGTCACTTTTTCTTTAGCAATCATCTTTTTCAAGTTCCAAAGCCTCTTTATATTGAAATAACTTTGGACCTTTACGTCAATGGAATTTTCAAAAGATTCAAAATGTGTATTTACAGAGTTGATCAAACCTTTTAGCTACTTGGATTGAGTATCTAAAGTATCCTTTTGGAATGAGGCCATCAACCTCTCTAAAATACCAGTTACGAGGGTTAGTAACATACTATCCTCAGTATGGGACTTCAAAAGATCCTCACTGGATGTTTCTTTTGCAAATGATACAAGTTGAAGCTTTTGAATTGAATATAGAGAAGTGAGGTTAATTGGACCTTGAATAAACTCTGGATCATTAATGACTTGTTTTCCTTTCATAGTTTCTGCAGTGACTTTTTCCTTAGTCTTAACATCAACCTTAGCCTCCATTTTATCCATTTCCACATCCTTCTCAAGAACGGAAGGATTGACCACAACAACCGAAGGATTGTCACTCTTATCCTTTCCTTTATCTTCTTCTTCTACATCCTCTTCTATATCTTCTTTTATACTAGCCTCTACTTGCTCAATAGTCTAGACTTTGCAGTTAGAAGCATCATCTATTGTCTGCTCGGCTTCCAGATTCACCTATGATGGCATATCTTGTTCTCCCAGATGACGTTCTTCTCTCCTGGGTGAACTCACAATAATGGTTCCCACTTTTTTGCCACTTTTGACACTGAGATGAACAATTTTAAAATAATCTTCAACTTCCGACAACTATAACTTTTAAACTATTAAGAATTTGAAGATGGTGTAAATTAGTGATTTGTAGAATTTTGTCTGTAGATTCTATATATATTTTTTTCAAATTTTTTTGAAGGGATTTTAAAATTTTTTTCCATCTCCCTCGAAAAGTAGTTTTTTACAACAAACTACATTTTTTAAGAGTGATGTGCCTCCCAAAATGCATAATTTTTTTTCTATAAATGATAAAAACTCAATTCTTTCAAATTTTGGTTTGTAACATCAATATCCAAGGCTTGCAGTTGGTTTGATAGTGATATGTTCAATATTGTTCATTTTATTAAGTTTTGAAGTCCGACTAGTCATAGTTCAGACATAGGTTTACTTTTGAACACATAACTTATTCTATATATATCAAAATTCAATTTTATTTTTTTTGTTAGAAAGAAAACATCAATACCCAAGGCTTAGATATTTTTCAGAATTTTTTTGAATTAGTTTCCTATTTTTCCCAATGCGTTGAACAGAGAAGTTCATGTTCGGTGAAAAACCTATATTTGGTAAAATTAAAAAAACAAGTTCATAATAAACTCAATATGTAATAAAATTATATTCATTGGAAAGCTTGCTTCAAGGACTATAATACTACATTTTGGATTGTTAAGATCATTCCATTTGAGCCTTCAACCAGAGGTTTCAAGGCCAAAAATCTGCAAAAAAATGTAGAAATCTTCAGAGAAGTGTTAAAAAAGGGGTTCGAACGAAGGGGGGTTCGAGCGAACCCCCCATTTTTAGGGGGGTTTGAATGAAGGGGGGTTTGATCGAACCCCTGCGCTATAATTGAAAAATGACATAAACGGGCATTAAAGGTGCTTCGCTCAAAAGATGGGGTTCGAGCAAAGTGGGGTCTTCGCTCGAACCCTAAAGGGTATTCCGTTCGAACACCCCCACTTCGCTTGAACCCCCCGTAAACAAAATTTTCCACTTTCGCCAATTTCCTTTGTTGGCAAAAGTGGGAACCAGCTTTGTGAGTTCACCCTCCTTTTAGCCTCATTTACCTCATACTAATTATCTAACAAAACTTTTGTCAGGATATTCTATGTTTCCTTTGCAACTTCATCTATTTTCCTAAACATGATTTTATTTACTTGATATTTTCTCCCAAATTCATTATTTTCTAATTTAAGAAATCTATCTACATCCTCTTTAGAAATAATCGAACATAACCTGACTAATACGTACTCCTTCAATATCTCATCTTCCTTATTTGCTAGCTATCTCCTAGTATCCAAAATATCGTACAAGCTCTTGGGTATGACTGTTATTTATTTATTAGAGCTTCGCTATATATATTTAGTTATTCTATAGTAGCTTCCTCTACATCTCTCTTGCCAGATTCATCAAAATTGCCATACCACTCTGATAGTGGCTTCAAGTTACCATTCTTAATAACTTCATTAACAATCTGATCTAAGGACATGGGACTCTTATCTTCAATTTTACCTTTCTTCAATGCCTCATCAAGTTCAGATGTCTTAGATCTCTTACCAGGTTTGGCTCCATCAAATGCTTTTCCTTTTGCATCTTTGGTGGCTTTAGCAACTTTATCCTTCACCTCCTTTATAGCGTTATCTGACTGGGCCTCCTCATCATTCATAGTCACAAATCTAATTATCTTCCTCTTCTTTTCATTATCACTAGATGGCTTAATTGAAGATTTAAGCTTGCTAGCTTTGCCACACTAGAGGAGGGACTTTCGCTTCTAACTTGCCTTAGCTTAGGTTTAGGCACTTCCTGTTCATTCTCCTTCATAGGCTTCTCGCCAGAGAGAATATTCTCCTCTCTATCTTTTTGGATTGCTTCCTTTGATATTACCATGCTCTCTACAAGATTCTCTACCTCCTTCCTCATTTTGTTTTGAATCCCTCATTTCTTGAACTGTTGATAAATTTTTAGGCTCTTCTCTTAATATGTTCCAAACCTTTCCTCATTAGGATCCACTGATTTTCTCAAAATATAATTTGCATACAGTTCCAAGATCTGTTCTTCAACCTCATATACCATATGTATAATCTGTACTATCTAGGGCTTTGTGCCTTCCATCAAACACTAGTCATTATCTACCATAAAGAAAATGGTATCTTGGTACTTCTCTACAATGGACTTAGGGATTCTTTTCCTCTCATGCAATTCCTTCTAGAAGTTTTTGAAGTATCCACATAGATTCTTTTTCAAACCTTTGAGTCACCTGAATTGTATAGGTTTTCTTGGATCTAAAATCCAACTGACCTGTCAAAGGCCCACTACACCTTCCCAACACTCAGAATCTCATTCATTAAGTAGAAAAGTATGCAAAGAATAAATGTGCCTAACTTGAAAGTATGCTTCTTTTCTTCTTTGATCTTCTTAATATTATTAATAAGCTCACTCTGAAGCAACTCACAAATATCACACTTCTTGTTTTCTCTCATTATTTCATAGGCGACATAAATGGGAGTGTCGTAGACAAAAAATTATCTACTGGAATAATAGATCTTATACCAAATCACCATTGATCCAAATATGATATCATGTTCCAAGATGTAGTTAATTGTCATTGTTTGTTTGTCAAGTTTTGATACATTGCATTGGTCACAATGTCATTTTTTATTGCCTTCAAGGATGGCAATTCTTCGAATGCACATAATCCTATTATAGCTTGAATGACTATCTTTGTGATTTTGTGGGGTCTGTCCAACCATATGAATTAATCATGAACTCCGCTCAATATGAACCAGATCTATTACTGTTCATAGAACTTTGTAAACCTAATAAGATGCTCAAAACCCTTGTTTTCCAATCCTAAATTTTTTTATTTCAACACTAAACTCTTATTTGCTAGATGACTATTATATAGATTCAACATTTACAAGCTTCCCAATTCATCAATGAGACAGTGCATGTATACCCTAATATCTTTAATATGTAGTACTCGATAGGGAACCAATGAGAACGCAGTCTTAAGATCATCTTCCATCAAAATGAATGGATGATTCTTAAAGTTAGGTTGAGTACAATCAGTGATTTTAACTACAAAATCAGTTGTGCTACCAGATGTAGCCATCTTATCACTTTCAAGTTTCAAACTTCAAGTGAAAATGGGTTTCACTACTAAATACCTTTCAACCAGATGAAAGATTGCTCCACAAATCTTCTCTTCTATCTGAGTCTCTATAAATTTGTCTTCACAACACTCTTCTATTATTTTGCTTCGAATGCAAAGTGAAAGATGATTAGGTTGATTTTCTTTATATCCACTGCATACCTAACTTTTAGGTGTAATAAATGCACTTAACCCTAAATCTTCCAAATACTCTGATTTTGACAAATATGTTTTGTGGACATACAGATATACTCAAACTCTTCTAGAGATCCATAAAAAACATCTATGATTATCACACATACCTCTGCAACCTAGTGAAATCAGGCACAAATCTCAATAGTGGGTTTGTAAGATTTTCATGAAAATCTCCCCCTAAGGTCGAATCCCTTAGCTTAGTTACCGGATGAGGTTCCAACACTGAAATCAGGTGTGGACCCATTTTTTGCCTCTAAATTACTTTTCTTGACCCAAGTCTTCTTTATCTGATCTTTGATCTCATCAAATTTTTCTTTAATCTTCTCATATGGCTTGACATTCTTGTTCTTGTTTTCCAGACCTCTCCCATTCACATTTCTGCTTCTAGAATACTTAGCAATGTGACCAGATTTGTTGCAAGCATATAAAACAATATTTCCTTGTCTAGGTCTAAACTTCATCTTATCTCTTGATCCACAATGATTAGCAACATATCCAAACCTACTACATGCATAACATATGACATTTATTCTATTTTGGATGTTTTTCATCACACTTTTGCACAAATTTTCCTCATGACCATACTTATTGCATTTGTAACATTGACTTGTAAAATATGGACCATTACTATTCATCCTATTTTGGCATTTACTAGCCATATGATGAAATTTATTGTAAACAAAACAATTACCATTAAACTTATGAGCATAAGCTTTCCTTACCAAAGGCCTTCTTGACTTGTTCTTTTGATGAGCTTTCACCTTTCTCAAATCCAAGACCTTGAGTATCATTTAGATTCTTTTGGCTTGCAATAATTTCATCAAGTTTGGCTAAGCTGACCTAAAAATTCTCCTTGTACTCATTTGCAACATCAATATCATATCTATCATTACTCAAGATTAGATTTCAAATGAGGAGAAGGAAGAAAGGAGGAAAGAAAATTTCAAGTGAAGACACCTCTGGAGGAGGCCATGAAGATCTAGACGAAGATATCTTCTCTTGCCTTGGTTGGAAGGTTTGACCCTATTTGGATCACTCAACTCTATTTTTATTTGTGTGTTCTATGTGAGGATGTTTGGGTGCTTTGCATAGGGGTTTCATTTTTGCCAATCTCGAGCATGGTTTGGGTTTTTTGGCTTCATGGTGGTTTCCCTCGCTTCTTTTTTGTGGAGTGTGTTGGTTGTTGGTACTAGGAAATCCCTCTTTGCTAGGGTTTTGCCTCTTACCAATGGCTGGTTTGTGGTCACGGTGGAGGTTTTGTGGTGACTGTCTGATCTAGGTTCTTATGACTTCAATGTTGGAGTGTGCAAGGATACTACCCATGGCTTTTGTGTTGGATGGCATTTATTAGTGCCTCCTTTACTTGTCTGAGGGCGATGTTGACCATTTTTCTATGAAAGGATGTGGGGAAAGATTTGATTCCACCCGTCTTTGTTGCTACACCACTTCTTTCCCTATGGCCGATTTGCTCGGTGGGAGACGTACCTAGTGTCAGTTGTCTTTTGTTGTGGTTGGTGTTTGTAGTGGGGCTTCTTTTTCTTTTGGAGAAGGTGAAGGTGTTTGCAAAGTTGGGGGCATTTGGATTTTGTGGGTTCTCTGCAGCTTGTGGGGCCTGTCGGCCCTCGTGGTGGAGTCTTGGATTGAGGGGATTCTTTGTTGCAAGTGGAAAATGCCAACTCATGCAGTTGAACATTGGAGTGCGAAGTTTGTTTGGGATCTGGGTGGAGTTTTTAGGGCTTGGTTTTTTTCATGGGTTTTTCAGCTAATCCTCTCTCCTTGGGCTATCTATCATCCTCAGGGAAGGAGATGGTTCTACAGGGGGCCTTTGTGTGGGAGGTCTTTTTGTTTATTTGGTGTGGCTTTTCAGGGTTTCCTCTTGGTTTTTGCATGAGCATTTCTGGTTCCTTTATTTTCAAGAGGTTCTCTAGTGACTTCCAGACTATCATCCTTCTATTTCTCTCAGTATGTCCTATTGAGGTTGACCATTCTTTTATAGAGGAGAAGAGTTGTGGGTTGAGTTGTTGGAGATGAATCCTATCAAGGACTTTGGATGCCTTGTTGTTTAAGGCTGGGTGTTCTTTTGTGTCTTTCTCCCTGCTACTTGGTTTCTTTCCCTCCTTCTCTTATAGAGGTGGAGATATTGTTGGAGCTAGTTTGCATAGAGTCTGTTTGGATCAAGCCTCTCTTTTTTCTTAGGGTTTCGGGAGACTTTTTAAAACCCTTATGTCCAGCAAAGCTTCATGATTTGGTTTTTTGGTTATTGGACTCTATTTTGTGGTTTGAAGCTTGGCTCTTTCTATTGATGGTCTTCATCCTTTAAGCTCCTATTGAGGTAGATCCTTGTCCTATAGAAGTGGAGAGGTGCTATGTTAGAAGGTGAACTTTGATCAGATGCTAGATGGTGACAAGCTTCTTCCTATTGGTTTTGGGAGCCACTATAAAACCCATCTCGAAGGGTTGTGGGAGCCTTGTAAAACCCACAGGTGGGCTCGAAGATAGTAGTTTTCAAGGGCCTAGTCTAGCCAGTTGTTGTTTTTTGTTAAGGACACGTTTTGCAATTGGCAACCTGAGGACTATTTTATAGGTTAAGGGAGCATGGGAAAAACCTACTCTGCTAGATTTGGGTGCCAGTCTTAAGCCAAGATTAAAGGTTACACGAACCTTTCAAAATCCTTTATGTCCAAATTTTGAATGTATGAATATCTGTTGTAATCTGGTGTTTTTTGAAGGCTATCAGTGCTTGGAGACACCCAAGGAATATTTTAAAGGTTAAGGGAGCCTTTGTAAAACCATTATGCATGTAAAAGACGTTGATCTTTTATGTCTTGGGTTAGGTTGGGCTGTTGGATTTTGAAGATTATCCCTTTTGATAGCGTTGTAAAATCTAAGGGTTTTGGGTCCCCTCAAAACCTATTTTTTCCTTAAGAAAAAACATCAAGATCGTATCTCAAAAGAATAATGTGCCTTTAAAGATATTCTTCATGTTGTCTAGATTCTTGCAAGTGAAGCTTTAGTTGTCCATTTTTACTCTCAAATTTGCAATATTCTTCATATTTATCTTTCATGGATCGAGCAAGCTTCTCCTCATTCTTCTTCCTTTCCTCAATCTCCTTTGTCAATCTCATCACAATGGCTTCCATCTCATTCTTTTGGACTATGCTAGCTCTATCAAATCTCTCACACTATTTTGTCTTTTACTTCAAGGTTTCTTCATCAATGTTTTGGTTTTCTTTCTCCTTCAACTTATCAAAAAGTTCCTTTCTCTTTTTCCAATAGTTTTTCAACTGATCCTTCAATGATTAAATAAAGTTGTCAACATCATTAAGGTTTTCTTTCTCCTGTTGGACCTCATCTTGGACTTGATCAAGATTCTCAAGTGCTACAAGAAGTTGATATCTAAGACTTCCCAAATCCATTGACTCACCTTCCTGGAATCACCTCAAGCTATTAGGCTTCATCTGAGGAACTAGGCTCTGATGCAAATTATTGGGATCAAGGAACACTAAGAGGGGGGACGGGGGTGAATTAGTATTCTACACTTTTTAACATTTTTAATCTATCCTTTGAACCAGTAAATGCAAATGAATAAAAGCAAAGTTCATAAACATAAATGAAACAACAATAATACCATAAAACCATAATTTTTATGTGGAAACCCAATTAAGGGAAAAAACATGGTTGGATTGAGACCCACATTATTTATATATCTTATTAGAAGTATAATAATATTACATGAGGGGAATGCACACACATTCAAGCACACTGCCTAAATCTCACTACTCAAATTATAATAGGAGCTACAACCTTAGAAGGCTCACTACCTTACAAATGATTACATATAATAATTATAATGTCTAAATTGATAAGCAACATCTGCAAATGTAAAAATAGTTCTGGTAAAGCATAAAATACTCCACTCTGTTCTTATATTCTGCAGTATTTTAGAGCACCAAACCATTAATTGTGCACAATCACTCAAACACACTTCACATATCTCCACCCATATCAAAAATGATCATAACAATATCTTATATATATCCACAACATCAAATTAAATCTTCATCATGTCATCCCAAAAATGCACAACATGCAATATGAAATGTGTTACCCAAGTTGGCTTAATTTGATTAAAAAAAACCATGCGGACCGAATAAAATTATCCACATGCTTCCAACATGTTGGCTCACTAACCTCAAAGATGCAAACAATCTCCAAAATTGATTCACAAGATCCACACAGTGTTTTTTTACACATTACTGTCAATGAACAATGTTTTACATAAAAGCATGTCTACCAGAACTTCTAACTTACTCAATTCTCAATAATAGACACCACAAATATGGAATAAGGCAATTTACACATCCACAATGCATCTCTAAGATTTGCAACACCAAATACTCAAAACAACTAAATTGCCAAACAAAAACACTATAAACTCTATCGGATACTCTATTCTTCTCACCGGACCTCAATCAATCTTTTGGTATGAATGGATTATGAAGTGCAAATTGAATATCTGACTCAAGTTGCCATCAATGACAACATTTATACATCAATGCAGTGTCTTTTTCCAATAGTTTCCTAGTCTAGTATTTGACTGATGTGTGGCTTGTATAAGTAAATTGTAAATCTACAACCCATTTTATTGGGATTTATTCTTTCAAGTCTAGAATGAAAAATATACTGAAAAAATTATATCACATTTTTAGTTTAGTGGATTGTATGCACCTAGGTATTCAATTATTCATCTATGGAAGCATCTATGTGATTTTTAAGTTTATTCATCCTAAGGAATCATGTTAAATTACATATTTTCATCTTGTATTTGGGCAAAGATGTTCTTATCATCTTACAAAAGCTTTTATGTGTAGTAGGTTAATGTTTGTTCTAGTCACAACTTGTGGGGTCAAGAATATGTTGAATACTATCAATATAATTTTTATTTGTTAATTGAAATGAATGCAAACCTTCATAATTTAGTAGTGTCCATGAAATATTCTTAGAAAAGAACATTCATAACACTTATTAAACAACAATGAATATAATAAATATGATTTTAGGTGTACACGTTTTTCAAACCAAAATTAAACATAAAAAAAATCCTCTTTTTGATAAAGAAATTTGACTTAAAATTACAAAATCTTATAATAATACAAAATATGTAGAAATTTTAAAGAACATATTACAAGTCAACCTGTTTTTATATATTAATAGTTCAATTCTACATAACATCATGCTCACATCATTCAAGTTAGGGAGGGTTTACTTTGTGAAAAATGACAAAGCATTATTTAAAATCAAATGAATAAGAAACATCTATGATAACAAATAAATCCTTCCTTAAGTTTCCCTATTCTAAAGCATTATTTAAAAATCTAAAAGAAATCATGCTATCTATCTCTTATAAATAATAATAATAATAAAAAGAGTAAATGGGTGTTGTATTATTAAATAAGAGAATGTTTGTTCTATATGATCCTTGCTTCAGTATACTTTAAATTAATATTACACATTTCATTTGTGGTCATGTTTAAGATTTAATGGAGATGGAGAAAAATAATGGTATGTTAGCATTTTACGTTTTATGATATGTTTCTTGAGTCAACTATGTATATTTTGTTTGTATCAATGCTACTGATCAGACTCCTTGAAATATCCATGAAATGTTCTTAATTAGAAACATCTATAACTCTCATTAATAAATATGATTTTTGGAATACACAATTTGTAAATCAAAACTAAACATTAAAAGTTTCACCTATGTAATAAACAAAATTGACTTAGAATTATAAAATTTTCAAAGAGCACTAAATATGTAGAGAATTTTACAGAAGATATTACAAGTCAACCTATTTTTATATACTAATAGTTCACTCCTGCATAACATCATGCTCACGTCTCTGAGGTTATGGAGAGTTTACTTTCTGAAAACGGGCAAAGCATTATTTAAAATCAAATTAATAATAAGAAACATGTATGATAACAGATACATATTTCCCTATTCTATTGCTAGTGAGGTGGCATGTATGCGAATAAACCTTAATTATGAACCAGTTCAATGCATGGGTTTCGAAGTGAGATGCTTTGAATAAGCCCTCAGATTATTTTATGAAAAAATATATACGTCTAGATGTGCGACCTACAAAAATATCTTCAAATTATCCGCCTTAAAAGACATAAATTGAGATTTTTGATGCCCATACTGAGAAGCAGTCATGCGATCTATCCATTATAAATAATAATAACAACGAGACTAAATGTGTGCTCTATTCTGAAACAAAAGAACGTCTGTTCTATACCTCCATCATACTTTTGAAGTTAATATTACACGCTTCATCTGTGCTCACAATTAAGATTTAATGGAGATGGAGAAAACTGATGGTATGATGGTAATCTACACTATTTTATGCATAGACTCTGTATTTAGTTTTGGCTTTAATTGGATGATTTGACTGACAGAATGTACAGTGGAGAAACTCAATCTAAAGGTGATAGGAGCAGGCCTTTCACGAACTGGCACATATTCATTGAAAGAGGCACTAAACATTTTAGGTTATACGTGCTACCATTATTCTGAAATGTTGAAAAACAATGACACAGATCAATGGATCGACATTTTGTCTGGTATGTTACTGTCATTATTCTTAGTACTATATTATAAGTTAGATTATAAGACTCATAGCATTTTGTGTTCTGTAATGGTATAGGATTTATTACTTTTGTTTTACTGATTAATGAAAAAATAAAGTAGAGTAATTTTATTGAATTCTATAGCGTTAATACTTGTTATTTATTTAAGAAAAAAAATATAAAGAATTATTTCATTAAATTAATTGTGTCTGTTTATTGCAGACATTTCTGTGATTCTCGTTGCTCTGGGTTGCTGTACAGTCGACAATGGTGACTGTATCAGTTCTATGTTTTATCTTTTTAAATGTTAATTTGTTATGTACTTTTTCTGCTTTTGTTCAATTAAAAAAAACTAGTTCATCAAATACGACGTTGTTTATTTTATGTGAAGAATCTGTTTGATTTCAATATTATACGTTATAGTTTTTTAAAGTTAAAATGTGCAATTATAATAACATTTACTTAACATTGTCTTTTTAAATCATGAGATTCATTATAAAGCTGAAATGCTAAATTTTCATTCTGATATCATATTTCAGACTATGTTTTTGTGCTCACAGCTGTAGGAATAACATAAAGAATAAATGAAGATCAACAATTATATGAGTAATATCAGATTCCACTTGCTACAGCTTCACAAATTTCACACTCTCTATTCAAAACAGCTCCAACAAATACATAAATTCTACATATTTTGAACTATCATAGACTTATTTAGTTCAGCTGTCTATGCTTTTCTAGGTTCATCATTTTGTATTTGCATACATGTAGCATTGCTTAGTTTTTAAAGTAGTTGGTCTTTATAATTTTGATGCTCGTTTATACGACTTGCAGTTTCATTTTTTTTGTAATGTTTACATGGAAGTCGGATGATTGGAAGCATATTCAATTGTTACACAACAATAGTGGACATGCCATCCATATAAGTCTATTACAAATTGATTGAAGCATGACAAGGAAACGTGGTATCAGAATGTAAGAGACACTCGTTATGCATGATTCAAAAAACCCAATGTTGTATTTGCATTAGGACTAGCCATTGCTAGGTTGACGTTGATGGAAGGTTTATTTGAGAGGTTCGGAGAAAGAGAATATGCGATGAGTGTGTATCAGGCTCGTGGGGATGCTGTGAAAAATTATGTCCCAACTAATAAATTACTTATATTCAATGTAAAGGAAGGATGGGCTCCTCTTTGTGATTTCTGGGGTTTTTCTTCATCTCCCCTAGATACACTACGCCCTCACAACAATGATAAAGCACAGTTTTATGAATGCCTTCTGAAAATCTAATCAAATTTAGGAGTCGTCCTTCATCATTTATGAGTGGTCCATCATTTATGAGTGGTCAGTGTCATTAGAAGTGTAGTGCCCCTCCCTGATTCATCATTCCCTTTTGTGCTTTGATAGATCTATTTAGACATAATTTTGACATTTTTCTGATTATTTATGATTCTATTTATATCCTAGTTGACACTTGATGATGCTGACATACTATGCGACATGTGGTACTTGATGATCCTTATGGATGATGATAATTCTAGACTATCTTGATGGATGGATTTATATGTTCATGGACCTATATGTGTTCGATACTCTTATGTGATTATATTATTCTTGATGATATGATGATACTAACCCCTATTCATGATGTTGATAACATGAGATGAGTTGTTGCTATTGTTGCATGACAGTCTTACTATCTTTGTGGTAAGACACGATTCCATATCACTCATTGCAAACATGATATGGTGCAGCGATTCTTTTGCACATGTCTAATCATTTATGATGTATATGTACTATATATATGTTGTATCATGTTTAGTGGTTGTTGCAGGATTGTAGGTACCAGACATAGGTTCCACCTGGTCTCATAGGTTTGAGCGTGTCTTATCCAAATGACAAGTTCATCGGAGATGGCACAAGTTTCCCTCACATACTCTAGGCTTAAGTTGTCACCCTTGTCAGTAATGTTGTCTTGTGGCGCATGTGGTTGGTAGGACCCTTGTCGTGTGGTCTTGAGAGTGGTTATCAATTATAATAATAGTTGACCTTATTGTATGGTTTATTAAGTAATTAGATTAAGGTATTAATATTAATGATGATTTAGTATATTTTTTATATTTGTTTATTGATTGGTATTATTTATTTATTTGGGTCCAATGTTTATTTTATTTTATTCTTCTAGTGATTTATTATTTAAAGGATCCTTAATTATTTATTTATTGTTTAACTATGATTTATTATTTCTTTGATTCTATTTGATTGTTGTTATTTAATTAATTATTATGAAGTCTATTTATATTGGTTTTAATTTAATCTATTTCCTTTTGGGCCTTGGTTTATTATTTATCCAGTGGGTATATTATATATATTACCTACCCTATTATTTTATAGGGTAATTATGAGAAGGTAATTAAATAATACTATTTAATATTAATTACCTCAAAATTGTGCATGGTAGATATATTATATAGTTTTTGGGAATTTCTTGATTAGTGGGTGCATTCTATAGTTTTGGGTTAATTTTTCTAGTTATTGGCTTTGGTTGTGCCTTGCCATGGTTGGCATCTCTGCAATTGTGGCTTGAAGACTTTTGGATTCTTGATTGTTGAGCTTGGATTTGGATTGTTGGAGTTTTGGATTGGTTTATTGTGCTTCTTCAATTTCCTTGGCCGTCACATTTATTTTCCAGGTTGGAGTTAAGCCTTTATTTTTGTGATTTCAATTTGCAGAATGGATTTGTCTTCTTTGTGTCTTCTCAAATATTGTCTTTGGGGTTAATTACATTTCTCTTTGGTATTATAAAAATGCATATTAATTGGGGAAGAAGTCTCGGGATTCTATTTATTCATATGCTCTTATGAAATGGAGGAATGTGACTGTGTGATGTTGTGATGCAAGTGGTTTCCTTTGTTGTGTGTATTGTTCTTGTTGTTTCACTTAATTCTAAACTTATAGAGCTTTTACTTCCTTTCGTTATGGTGTAAGAGACATTCCTTTACCTCATTTTATCAATTAGTGAAGCCCTGTGCAATTTGGGTGAGTTCTATGCAAGTCTGTGTATGTCTATATGAAGGGAGGTGGTAAGAAATGTTTTTAAATATAGGTTGTACAATCTTATTATTTTGTTTTCTGAGTTTCCTTAGAGTTCTTTTTGACCTTCTACACCTTTTGGGAGTGTCTTGTGTTCATTATGAGAGTTTATGTTCAATATTTTAAAGTTTTGTCACTTAATTCTTCAATTTCATGCCATTTTTGCTCTCTGAACCAAAAACGCTAATTATTGGAACCAAAATGCCAAAAGATGTCATGGATGCACTAAAATATCTCCCAAATGTGCCATTTTAGGTTTTTGTTGCACTATTCTGCCCTGCTTATCAGTATTGGGAGTATATGTTCAATTTGGTCATTTTTCTAGATTTTGGGTTTGTACCGGAGCCTTTTGTGATTGATGTTGATGTTCTGAGAGTTTTTTTTAATTTGATTTTATCCTTTCATGATTGTATATGATTCTAGTAGGAAGAGTTGTGACTTACCATTGAGGGTTATGCATATGCATTGGTTTGTTCCAGTAAGAGGATGAATGCCTTGTTGATGAGAGAGAGTTTTATAAGAACTCTGGTGAGATGGAAATGCCTCATTATTGACGATGTGTTTGGCTAAGTAAGAGTAGGAGGATTTCATACCCTACTCATGTTTATTGTGATGATTTTGTTAGTGAAGGCTCTTGTTTCATGTGTTGGTGTCATGGTTCCTTTTGTGCTTTAGTTTTGCATTAGTGAAATTGTGATTATGTATTATTTCATGTTGAGCTTTCATCGTGTTGTCGTTGTGATGTCATTTTGATTTATGTTCACCCTAAGATTTTGGTCCATGGTTAGGGGGAGTGGGCTTCCATATGATTGACTAGGCTTATGAGGATTGGACAGTAGGGTTACCCAAGGTCTAGATCTCCAAGATATCTCATTGGGAATTATTTTGTAATCAAGTGATAACATAATTAATTAATCATAAGTGGGTTGGGTAGAGGTAAATCACCTTAATAATATAATAAAGTGTATTGTGGCTGCAACTAATGTCCCCAGGCTAATTAGGTCAATCCAAGAATGGTTGAGAAGACCTTGGTGATCCAAGCAAGATGAACTCCCTTGATATCCTCGAAGGTTGAGACCACTCTACATTGGTATCATGGATACCAGGAAAATTTCCCATGGTGACTACATGTAATGATCCTCTTTCCCTACATGTGTGCATGGTCCTTATGCCTTTGTTGATGATTATGCCTCTGGGAGTTTATTGATTTACTATTATCTTTTTTATGTGATTTGATTCATTACTCTTGGATGTTATTTTGTGGATATCATGTTGAGCTCCCTTGGTTGTTAGGTGTCAGCCTAAGTCTAGAATGTGAGTTGGAACCTTGTGTCATCTCCTAGCATGGGGGGTGGTTCCTTTTGGTTCCACATGGATGGGTGGTTTGATGCCTTCTTCCATTGGGATGATCTTCTTCGATGCTTGCATGCGTGGATTTGGATTTGATGTCTTCATATCTAAATGGATCTTGGAGCGTATTCTTGTATCAATGTAACATGAAGAATATGTAAATGTAATATATATTATGTACTCTTGTATAAAGTAATCATATGTATAAGGAGATGATGTAGTTGAGATTATGTGGGATAGAAGAGGTATTCATTGTATGATTTATGTTGTAGAGAATGTACATGATGTAAGAAATAGAGATTGAGATTCTATATTGGAATAAGGATGCTTGATGTTTATCTTATGTGTATTCTTGTTGTAATGATTTCATGATGATTATCTTGTAATATATATATATATGTATATATATATATATATATATATATGTATATATATATATATATATATATATATATATATATATATACATATATATATATATATATATATATATATATACATATGTATATATATATATATATATATATATATATAGTCTTCTCGGAAGGGAAATTAATGGATGTTGTAAAAGGATTCTTGGAATTATAAAAATCTGTAGTTACTTTGTTAGAATGCATATCTACTCCTAAGGAAATGAATTATATTTGTATATGTGATAGATTATTCTATCTAGATACATATGGTGATATATGTTTGATAAAGGAAGGGGATTAGGAAGATTTGAATTTGGATTTTAGAATGAATTTAGAGATTATGAATAAATGGAGGTATCTGAATGTATGTAGATAATGTGATGTGTAGTGATGTTGAGATACCCTAGGGAATAATGGATGTATGCATTGATATGTTAGTATTATGTGGTTATTTCCTCTTGCGTGATATGACCTCATGTTTATGTTATTTAGTTTATATGCATATTTATAGATGTATAGTTAGATGCATACACATTTTGTAATCTTATGAGTGGTATTATTTGATGTTTAAAAAAATAAATTATCTCTATTAGTGTGCTTGATATGTATATTTTTCTAGGGTATTTTGGCGGGCATTACATCTAGTATCAGAGCTCATGCTCATACACTTGGATCTCTAGTTAAGGTTGTTGCTCTTTGTCTTGTGTGGTGTGCTATGATGTATGTTGTAATTGGAGTTGTTCTTGAGTTTTGTGTTTTGCGGTGATCACTAGAACTTGGATTTTATAAATCTATTCTTTTCTCTCTCTAATCATCCCTAGAAATCATAATTGTGTGCAACATAGGTATTTGTTTCTTACGCTTGACCTGTATGACACTTTATCTTTCCGTAGTATATGTTCTCTTCCATTTGCTTAAGATTTTATAAGAGATTGAATTGCATTAAAGCTAATAAAGCAATATGGATATATAACAAATTTATTGTCTTAAACATCTGGTGTGCATTCTCTAACACATCCAGGGCATTGTACCCTTGGAGGCTCTATAGTTGTTATTGCCTTTGGTGTGACTTATAATGGTCACCTCATGATGAAGATTTGGATGAGTTGGCTATATTGTCTTGAGTTATTTGGTGATTGCATTAAGTGTCATTGGAGTTAATTTTGTTTTTGGATTTCTGTAATTCTTCTTTCATTGGTCTTTCTCTATGTGATGGCACTTGTCACACTTATTTCCTGTTGATTTCTCTAGCAATTTTTCATGATTTAGTATTGAATTAGATGATCTTTTATTCTTTGACTTTCTCTTTTGTTGTTGAATGTTGTCTCCAATGGTTATTCCGAATGTTGAGTATTGTGGGCCCTTGTTTTGTGTTATGGGAAGTCTCTATCATGTTCACTTCAAACCTTTGATAACTTGTGTGTGAGGGAGGACATCAAGGAGAAGTAAACTAAAATTAGTAAACAATTGGATATAAGTGAAATTTGTATTGAGAAATTTGTAATAAATGAAATGGCTATATGAAAATGAACTTCTAATTCTCTATCTTTAATGAGTGCTTGATGCAGGCATATAAGATTTGTTTTCTTCTAATGTTTTTAGATAGAATAATTAGTTGTTGTAACTTCCTTCAAATCAATTTATTTTAACTAAAACAAAGGAGGTTAGAGGGAAACTAGAAATTATTATTTGGTTTCCTAAATAAAGGGAAATGTACCATATTAGGTTTGGGCTTGACTTAGTTAATATATGTGTATAAATAATGCCTTGTATGTACCAGCAAAGGGAATAGAGTCATAGATTAATGAAAATGTCAATTATGGAGAGAAATACTCTCTCATTTGCTTATATTATTATCCATGTTTTATATCTTTTTATTTGCACGCTGATTTTAGTTTTTGGTTGTGTATTAATTGGTATCAGAGCCTTATGAGCACCAGTTTGCAAGTAGATGATGTAGCCAAAAGACTATTGAAAGTGAGACAACTACCAAAGAAAAGTGAAATATCATTGTGTTGAAGCTATTATCTATTGTAGAGAATGCCACCATCAAATTCAGCTAGGACTGAAAATTTCACATGTTAATATTTATGATGTTGTTGGAAAAGAAAAGATGTTGCAGCCAAAGCTAGAAATCCACCAACTTAGGAATTATTGGAGGGTTGAGTACATAGATTGAAATATGTCACTCTGTGAATAATTTGCTTCCAAAAAGGTGAATACAATGATATGCAAATATTATTACTCTAGATGTACCCGAAAGTGTGCAGAGCATTTTTATTTATATTTATTTCTCAGTACTAAGGTTATAGTTTTGTAAAAAGTTTGGAGGGTGCTTGTCTATTATAAAAAGAAAAACAAATCATAGAAGATTGTCAGTGTAATTACTAATCTAAGTTGCCAACTAGGGATTCTAGAATGCAAAATAAAGAAGCTATGAAAGATTCACTATTTTTGGTAATCACTCCTAGTCAATAAAAATTGCAAAATATTGTTTAAATGGTGAAAACATGCAAGTAACAAATTTAAGTTGCTTAGTAAAGAGGGATATTGGATGGAGTCAAATTGTGAAAACCAGTTTTAATAAAATCTCCATAACACTCTCATTTCTTAACGAAATTGAGAAATTCAAAATGTTTCAGAAAGTTGGAAAGGAGCAGCAACAAACCCAAAAATCATTCTAGAAAATTCATTTTAGTGAATGAGCATTTTTTATCATAATATGATGGGTTTTTATGTTGTAGTACAAATTTAATTTTTATGTGGTTAAGTTTTTATGTATTCAGATTTAATATTGTTTGCATCCCTTTTATATATGATGTATCAACCATAGTGAAGAAAAGAAGCATCTTGATTTTGTTGAGAAATGAAGCTTGTATGAGAAGAGGTTTGATTTTTAATCCTATACTATTATTGGTATTTAAATATGAATAAGTGTCATCTAGGAAATACCTTTGTGAAGAAATGGCATTCAAAGTTCGTGGAAGAGGACAAGGTCGAGGTCGCTGAAGACACGCTACGAATGAAGAGATGTTAGAAGAGATGAGATAAATTCAAGCACAATTGTTGGCTATGGAACTTGCACAAAGAAGGGGAGCTGACATAGGATGTTAGTGATAGAGATGAAGAACCTCAAGAAGAAGCGACAGAGGTTGAGGAAGAAGGATTTGAATCAAGAATCATTGGAATGATTTTGGGAGCAAGCTCCAAACTGAAGTTGGAGGTGCCTATGTATGCAAGTAGCTTGGATGTTGCGTAGCTGATCGACTAGATTGGTACAATGGACAAATATTTTGAGTATGAGAATCTCACTGACGACAAGAGAGTGAAGTTTGTAGTAACCTGATTAAAGGATCATGTGTCCCTTTGGTGGGATGGAGTACAAGATGAAAGGATAAAGAAAAGAAAGTCCAAGATCAAGAGCTGGGATAGGATGGTGGCAAAAATAAAAGGTGAATTCTCGTCTAAAGTTTACAAGTAAAATCTCTTTAAAAAGTTACAAAATCTTAGGCAAAATAAATGTCAGTTAAAGATTTTATGGAAGAATTTTATAGGTTGACCATTAGAACTTGTCACATCGAAGATGATCCTTAAAAGGTAGCTAGATATCTCAATATATTGAGATACAATATTCAAGATGAAATTAATCTTCTATGTCCTAGAACAGTGGAAGAAGCATATCAATAAGCTCTTAAAGCAGAAGAAAAATTATCCAAGAAGCACATACAAAGCTCAAGACGAAATTTTTTTTTTTTAGAAAGCTCATTTGATGACCATCTAGCCATTGCAAAGCCTTCACCAGTCTACCTGTGTGGCATCTGTACAGTACAGAATAGATGACGTGGTCAAATCAGATGATGAAACATGCCCACATGATCGTACGGATCAACTAGCGTGTCTTTACAGAAAGGTTTGTGTGGCACTGACTAGACTGTATGTTTGGTGACTAGTCATATTATGGTCATTGAGGTAGCAATCTGATTGTGATTCACCATACACTTGCATGGTAGGATGATAGGGAAGGTAAGGACTAATGCAAAGCTAACACATATCTCTTTCTAGAAAGGTATGGATAGCCCCTTGCCATAGTGATGTGGCATTGTTCCGATGAGGAGTTAGTATGTTCTAATAGGGGTCACATGGAGATGATGTGGTGTCGTGTACGCAGATCTGTGGGTGTTGCATGGCGTTGTGCAGAGAAGCGGCTTGGTAGGATGATAAGGACTCCTAGTAGGTGAAGTCTCGACTGACAATGGCACGAGTCAATGGCAAAGCACCGAGTGGATCTTGAATTCAGTTGCAAGGTAGTGGTAGCATTGAGGATAATGCAGCTGGCAGAGGTTAGTGACTAATAGGGGTCGACAAGAGGTCAGTGGCATGGAACCCTCATGATGTCCTGGTGATGTAGACACCAGAAGCGGTTTTGGGAGGAAGACCAGGCAGAGTAGTAGTCGAGAGGAAGACCAGGTGGAGCAGCAATCGAGAGGAAGACCAGGCGGAGCAGCAGCCGGGAAACGACTGTCAAGAAGAGTTGACCGAAGGAAACACTGAACAATGGAAGGAGGGAGTAGTACCCAAGAGCTAGATGGGTGATGAGGCCCCACCAAAAAATGTAGCTGGTAGTGTAGAGTGTCCGAGATAGATAGGCTCATAACCTACAGAAAAAAGAAGTGCAGTACGATGTCGAGGCTGTTTAATCCCCCGTAAAAATAATAATTTTTTTGATTTTTTAATTAAAACTTTAAAATGTGAAAAATAAAAACTGCAAATATTAAGAAATAAAAAATTGAAAATATTTTTCATAGAAAAATAAATAAAAGAAAAATTATTTTTCTTAAATCGTACTGTACTACCCAAATTGGGTAAATTTTTCTTCCAAGGCCCAAAAACTATTTTTTATCAAATATAGGCAAATTTATACTATATTTTCATGTAAACAACCTCTTGAATGCAATGGTGAGGTCAAAATCACGATAGAATTCTTCCAAAATGCACAACTTCCTAGATCCGAAATATGAATGCTCCAAAATGTCTCCAAATAGATTACTCAATCAAGACCCAATGGCTCTGATACTATGTAAGAATTTGTCAAATATAGCCAAGATCTAGAACATAATGAATATCACAAAAGAGTGACAAAATATTTGATAAAATAATCTATATTCTAATCAAGACGCAAATACAATCAACTAGACCATTACTTACAATGTAGATGAACCTACTTATAATGGAAAAGTCATATAGATATGTGAGCACACAATCATGACATGTCACTCAATGATAAACAAGGGTAGGTGAGGGTAGGTAGGAGAAATAATAAAATATTCCACAAGAGGTGGATCACCCTATTTGAATGGTTTTTCCCTCTTTGGATAGCCTATAAGAACTTTAAAAATCCTAGGGTTTAGGGTTTAAGGACATGGGTTTTTCCTTGTTTCAAAGTCTTTGTTTTCCCTTCGGGCACTGTTTTAATTTTAAGTTGACCGGTTGCTGGCAGTTCCCATTTTTTAAAGTTTCCATATTAAGGGGTTTGTGTCATTCTTTTACTAGCCTCGAGTGTTAGAAGCTTTTGTTGGATCGGTTTCCCTAGAAAACCCTTTGTCTTAGTTATGGCCTTTTATTAATGTCTAAGTATTCACAGGGTCCTCAGGATTGGCCCCGCGCCACGGTCTTAAAACCTCAAGGTTTCCCCACATGCTTATTTTGGGTCTTAAACCCTTTGTATTCACGAGGTCCTAAGGACTTGAGCTTCGGGATAAGAAAATTAGTAAATGAGAAATGAAATCTTTATCCTAGAGGGTCATGAAGGTCAAAGAAAAGAGGCTCGAGATAAAAAGGAAAACAGAAATACAATAGAAGGATTATCCTTGGGGCCTGGGAGTTGCATCCTTCGAAGCTCTGAGATAAAATAGCAAAGGAAGACAAAGTGAAAAGCTTATCCCGGGGAAACACAAGGCATTGTGGCAGCTTGATTTTGGGTTTTAGTGAGAATAATTAAAGAAGGATAAAGCTCTGGTCCAGGACAAGAAAGGAATGAAATTCAAAGTAATTCTTATATCCCGAGGAGATAAAAGAATTGGAGAAATGGTTTGAAAGATAATAAACAAAGTGTGAGATGGTGAAAATTTATCCTTGAGCGGTAAGTAAAGTTGTAGGACACCCGCGGAAAGATAATACAACAAATTCATAGCACTTATTGCCCCACGTGGTGATTGATATAACATAAAAAATAAAGGTGGCCAAAGACGAAATACAAGGGCACTAACTTAGTGGTCAGAGGAAGTCAAGGATTGATTGTGGCCATTCAATTGATCATCTATGGTGGAAATTCAAAATTTTGAAGCCAATGAAAACTTTGCTTTGCACAAAGGAATTAATGGCATAGCAATAAAAGAAAAAACTCCGCTACATTCGTTTTTACCAAGCATTCAAGCGATTGAAGAGTAGTTGCAGAGCGAAAAGAAAGTGAATTGAAGTAGTCCTAAGGCGTCCAAACATAAGAAGAAAACTATTAAGTAAAATTCAAGCACCCTCTATGTGAATTTGGTTGTATTGTTCGTGTGAGTTTCAGGTGTTTTCAATGCCCTAGGTTTTTAATTTCCTACTCTCCATAAGTTAACCATGGCCTCCCCCATTGAGAAAACCACAAGCCCTACTACTGAGAAAACCCAAGAGGTTAGAACCAGCTCAAGTGTTTGTAGTATTACCCATGCAACTCCTTTGAATGTGATAGCCCTATTGCAATAATTACAAAATTGCCCCACCATTGAGCCAAACGCTGAGCCATCTCCTGCACAAGACAAGGAGGTTGAAGCCAATGCTCCACCGAAGAAAGAAAAGAGGAAGAGGGGAGCAAGGAAGGCAACAATTATGATTTTAGAGGAAGATTTAGAGGAGGAAGCCTTGACCCCAAAAGAAAGGAACCCACTCCTAAGAAAAGGAAATCAAAGAAAAATGGAGAGGATGGATCTTGCATGGAAGAAATACTTGCTCAACAGACCCATATAGTGATTGAAAAGTAAGAATCCGTAGAGGACCCACCAAAGGAGAGGGAAGAAAAGAAGAGAATTCCTCCCAAAAGGAAGGCCGAATCTACCTCTTTTATAGAGGAAACCTCACAACCTCATGAAGAACCAATAGCACCAACTGAACCTCCAATGATAGCTCCTGAAGTGGAGAGGGAAATAGTGATTAAATTGGAAGAGAGCAACTTGGCTTCTAAGCCAGGATTCTCTAGACCTATTCCCCATCTCAAGCCTATTTCAGTTAGCCAGGAGAGGGTGGGGAGACACAGAGGCTGGATGCAAGGATTCCATTATGAGGCATAGGGGGTGGGATGTCTTCCATTCCTTTTATGGAAATAGGGACCAACCTAGACCAATCTGCAACCCCTGGAAGTTGAATTAAGGAAAGCTAGTGGTTCCAAATGTATTTATTGAACCAATATTATTCAGAGAATTGGGTAAGAAATTTGACCCCCAAAGCCTTCTTGTTAGGAACCTTCAAGGACGGGTTATTTTAGATATCTATCAGCTTTGGGCTAGATGGGTCAACCATTAAGGGGATCAACAAGTAGGGCTTGTTGAGGATGTATGAGAAAAACAAGGGGAGAATTAGGAGGGAGTATTTGCCTATGTTTTGAGAAAGCTCTCAAAGTTTTCCCAAAGCTATATCTTTCCCTTCGAAACTGAGCCTTTTGCACTAGATAAGTTTTAACCTTATTTTTTAAGGATATACTATGCCCTGTGCCAGGTCCTAAGAAAAGATTGTGGGCTTACCTTTTCGCCAATAGATTACATGATGTTGGCAGTATCCATTCAACACCTAGCCGCCAATGAGCTTTTTGACTTTGCTACAATTCTTTAAACCAAGTTATATGAGAGCCTAATGAAGGCAAACGATGAAATAACTGCACTAAACTTCAAGCACTATTCTTTGGTGTGCCATCTCATTTTGTATCAAAACAGGTCAACATGGTCACCAAAGATGAACATTATAATGTTAGATCCAAAGATAGGTTTTCCATGGCGTATTCAAAGATGGAGACAAGTGTAGGACAAGGGCTCTCACGTTGAGGATTATTGTGTATTCTTTGATTATTTTGTTAAAAGGGTTTTGGATATGTTGAGTGTTGTGGTGACAAGGTTGCCTGCACACATAATTAAGGTATTAAGAATTAAAGCCTGCAGAGATCAAGGTGTACAATATATAGAGGGGGATTTTAGCCATAATTTTGGAGACTTCTTCTTTTATAATGACTGCACAATTATAAGGTTCAATGGTTTTGAGAAGGCTCCTTATAGGCTATCGATTTTTGTATCTCCTAGGCTTTCATTCTTGGAATTCATGTGGCAAATGATGTGGGTAGATAATGATCAGATCCTTGAAAGAAAGGGGAAGCATCTCCCCAAAGCCACTAGCTTCAGAGAATTCAACATTGGATGTAATAATTTGGAGAAGATCCAAGATTTTTTGATAAAAAACTATAGGCTTAAGGTGGATCTAGCCAGAAATTATGACCCTAAGGGGTACATAGGGGACTTAAGGCTGAATAAGCTCACAGAAAGGAGCTACCATCATGAGTTCTATGAGATGGAGGACCTACTAAGAAATGATCTGCCAAGTGAAGCTATCCAAAGGAAGAAGAAGTGGGAGCTACTAAAGAAGATAGAGAAGGAGCGAATGGCAAAAGAAGAAAACTACAAGGGGATTTTCAGAGAGGAATTCCAATCTGACATTTACAAAATGATCATTCTCCTCTGGCATGTTGATGAGATAATCCAAAACGACATCTAGAGGAAGGAAGCCAGGGATAAGGGAGAGAAATTTTAGGAGTAGCCTGCTGTTGGTATCCTCACATTCTCCAAAAATGGGGTGGTTATCACAGAAGAGGGGCAACCTGAGTCCATTTAATCAACAACCAAAGATAAAATGCCAGTGATGGGAGAAATAAGAAGAGTGGAGAAAGGAAAAAACAAAATCTACGATTTTGTAGACATCCATGAGACTGATGACCCCAATGTGCCTCCCCCTTCCCCTCCTAGAGATTTTTTCAATGAGGATGAAGTAGAAGAGGAGCTGGATTACATGGACAGAGCTTTTGTTCCTAGTGTCATCCCTATACATGAGGTGGATGATGAAAGAGTGGCTTCCTCAAGGGAGTTCATGTCTGATGACAGTTTTGTGAACTTCCCTGAATTTAAATCTTTTGGGCTTAAGAAGAAATTGAGAAACGTACCTGAAGGGAAATAAATAAATGTATCCCTAAGGAGGCAAGATAAATGGTTGCCAAAAGTGGCATGCTTCTAGTCCTAGGATGGGATCATAGAAAAATATTTTTGCTAGACCAAGTAATCAGGCAAAACAACCCAAGATATGTTAACGAATATGAAAACTATGGGTCCGGGATAAATGTGGATATCAAATCCTTTGCAATTTGGGCTAGAGGATCAAATGTCAACCAACCAATTGTTCCATTTGGATTAGAATAACAGAGGGAGGAAGCAATTTTGATGACAGCCAGTGACACCACTACAGGAGAGGTTGTTTTTCTAACTTTCCATGCAGCCCAATTTTCTCAGATAGTGGTACAAGATTTAGAAGGAAATCACATTACTATCAGAGATAATTTGGCCCATCTTAATCATAGTTATCATTTATTATTCATTGAAAATTGCAAATTGAAATAAAAATTGATTAAAGCTGAGACAGGGACCTCAAGAGGAATAAGGCATGAAGAGTTAGAGAATGCCACAAGGGAGCTACAAGAAGCCAAAGAGGAAGCTTCAAAGAATTAATATGAGATCTAAAAGGCCTCAATTTTGAAGGTAGCCAACAGAGTCATGGACAAATTAGAAGAGGTCTATGCTAATTATTCTTCTCTAACAAAGATTAGAAGTGAATTGGATTCCATTCTTTTATTTTTTCAGCCTATTAGGGATACTTGGTTTCCAAAAGGCAAACAATTGAAGGAGATTCTCCTAGAATCATCTCAAAATAAAGGGAGTGAAGAAAATGAAATTCAAGTAACAAGGAAAAATTATAATCAATTGATTAAGGAGCTCCCTATCATTGAAAAGGAGAAGAAAGTAATGAGTGATAGGTTTGAATCACTCAAGGGGTTACAACAATGGGACATCCCATCAATTTTGACACCATTGTAGTACAATAAGGATTTGAACTCCTAGCGTGCATACTTTGAACATGCTATAATAGGATTCCTTGAAGCATTGGAATCTGATCCCGATTAGGAGGCTTCCTATAGTACAATTTTGGACAGAATCATGGATGTAGATGGGCTCTATCATAAGTTTGTTGTGGATGTAGTAGGGGTCCCACCTCAGGAGACTATGACTGTAATGAATAGGTTGCAGGGCCTAAAGAAATTTGATTGGCCTATCAGCAAGATGGATGAATGGTACAACAAGTTTTGTGTTTTCCTCCAACAAGGCTTAGAGAAGGAGAAAGACTAGTCACTATTTTTACATTTTTGTCACCCTGCAATTTTGGAATGACAGTGCCATTTTTGCAAGACTGCTAACAACTCTCACCCGCCATGACCCTCAGCCTAATTTTTGGACCTAACAAGATACAACGCACAAGTACCATTGGGAGAAGTCATCTATAAGCTTGTAACCTCGGACAAGGACTTCTCAGTAGTGAAGAATGAATGACTCAAACAGAGAAGGGCATGCCTGCAAGGAAACTTTTTTATTGTACTTCTTCCTAGTTAGAGGTTCATCTTGTGTACTCATTGGCTTGAAGTTTGTTTTTCTCCCTTGTGTTATAAAAGGGAATTTAGGGCCTTGAGTACTAGTTCTGAAATTATTGTGGTCACGTGTACTAGGAGAAGAGCTTAATAGAAATAGAAGGACAGAGTTATTGCAGAAAATTGCACTACAATTTTGTGAATGTACCTGTTTTATTTTGAAGATCAGTAAAGAATACATTCTCTATTCTAGTCTAATTCTATTGATTCATGTGTTACATGAGTTTTAAATACTAAGAGTATTTTAGGCTTATCTTTTCTAAATGAGAATGTGTATGTTTTGATGGGTTTCATTTGGAGCAAATGAATTAAATTCTATCAAGAGTACAATAACATAGTATGAATTAGTGTGAGATGAGTTAAGACTGTGTTTCTTAGGCTGAACATTTATGTAAGGCAGTTGTGTTAAAAGATATAAGTCTTAAAAGCTGAAATGCACATTGTTGTGAGTGTAGTGATCTTGTTCTGACTTGGTATTCCCTAAGGGATAATCACTGGTCATGTCTTCTAAGTTTCAAAATCAATCATTAAAATATATTTTCTTTCAATATTAGGATTAGTTTAGGAGTAGCATAGATTAGAACCAGTTTCAATGTACTAGAAAATGACATAAGCTAAGGTCTGAGCCAAGATTACGAGTTTTTTCATTTTTTCCTTGGTATATTTTCATTGAAACATCTCCTTAAAGTACATTGTCTTGTCAAAAGATTGAGAATATCAAAGTAACACTGTCATAGGGATACCCACCTAGGTTTTGTAGAGGCTAAAAAGTAGAAAGTTGTAGTTAGGGTGCTACACTTTGTTCATTGGCCAAATCCAGTCCTATTGCTTAACCATGAGTCAATGGCTATTTCTCAAGAGTATAGGAAACTATTGACTTGAACACCAACACACCCAACATAAGTGGAATCTAACAACAAGATGAGACCAAAAAAGGTGGAATTTCTCCTACATACATCATCCCTATGTGCACACTTCACTAAGTGTCTCATATGAAAACTACTATGTAATGCATTATCGTAAGTCAACTTAAGTAAAGTATAATCATGAGACATAGTTTACACCAACAAAAATATCAAACATATTATAAGAGAACCATTTTGGAATGGATATATTTAAAAAAAATTGTCTTCCTTAGGTTATCCATTAGCTATATGGGTAGGACTCATCAGTTCACACAAATCTAAATCATTTCCCTCTTTCATGATCTGGTAAGCAATACATATAGGTATTGCAGATATTGTACCTTCTCTATTAGTGAAGTAATTTTTTTACGTTATTCTCATGGATATATATCTCACCCAAATATATATGATATCATCAATTGTAAGGGCTCTGTTGTTGAATTTGGCTCCAATTAGCCTCTCAACCTCATCATTATTCACCAAATTTAGAATTAGATCTCTAGTGGAGAAAAAACCTATAACATCTTTGATAGCCTCCTTTCTAATCAGATAGGGTTTATCTAGACAAATTATTTTTTGTGAGTTCTACTCAAAATAGTTCATACCATCATATTCTTTGAACCAAGGAAAGTCACCTCATGAATCCAAACCATTTTTCTTTAGACTGATAATTCGGGCTTTAACACCAACTAGTTATCTAACTACTTTTTCTTTCTGAATTCTCTTATTTTTATATGGATGTATTCATCCATTTGAGCATGAATATAGATATACACATCCTCTATGTGAATTACATTGATAAGAACCCATGAAAATATGACAGCAACACCATTAGCACTAGAATTGTATGGCCTCTTCTTAAAAACTAGTTGAGGTTTTTCTTCAACGTCAACAACACTAGCAGTACCCATACTCAACCTTTAAATTGATAGGGTTTTCCTAAAAATATAGAAAACTACATGAAACATGACAATTATGGAATGCAAAGATAGCATTGTGAATTCTTCTTTTCTCTTGAGCTCTTCAAGAACATACATGTATAAATTGAGATAAAAAAATGACCAAGTATGCCTTATTTTAAGTTGTTAAAATTAGGACTTCACCAACTAGGTTAATAAAACCACTAATTTCATGGGAATACCAAACATTATGGATGGAATTGAATTTGATTGATCCAATCCTAAAAAGGACTGAATACAAATCAAATTAATTTTTCCTTTTTGAGTTGAAATTAAATATGAATTAGGGTAAAATTGAAATGCTAGATCTAAGACAAATAATAATAAATTGACGTAAAAAAATAATAATAGAAAGTTCCAAATATAATATTGATGTAGCCATATTCTAGGAGGTCCTCAAAGAGAGTAGTTTGAATCATGCAGCAAGAACAACACAATGGAGAAAACAACACATACAGAAAAATGTGAAATCAAACATCCGAAATATCATATATTCACCAAAAATTAGTGAGCAACATGCAGACAAACATCTCAGGTCATAGGCCTAGTTACAAATACAATCCAAATTTCGATCCATCCGGACCTCTAAAATAATATTCTAATTACAAATCATGAATCATATCCTCCTATTACTTCTCTATATGCTAAAAGATGTAATATAACAACATATATAGCATCTGGAACACATCTAGGGCGACCATAAAAGAATTACATTCTCCAAGACATGAAATGAAGCATGTAAGATAGTTGGCCCAAAAGATGTGAAGATCTCCTCCTTGAAAGAGTCAAAATTTCGGACAAACAGGGAAGGTCAGCCAAGGGCCAAGGAACATTGGACATGATGCCAAACTAATGCACAAGCCAAGAAATTGATTTACACAAGAAGAAATCTCCAACTAGTCATTACGCTAAAAACTACTCCGGAAACCAAGGAACTACCAATCTGGAACTAAAAATTCTTAATAGTTTAAAAGTTATAGTTGTCGGAAGTTGAAGATTATTTTAAAATTGTTCATCTCAATGTCAAAAGTGGCAAAAAAGTGGGAACCATTATTGTGAGTTCACCCACCACCACCCTAAGAAATATTGCTTCACCCTCATCTTCTAGTCCTTCAGTTTCTTTAGCCTCAAGCTCTTCTCCAACATCTTCAAATTCATCCTCTGATTCCCGGTTCCTCTGCAAACTATCTAATGCATTTTGGATCTTATTCCTCATTCCATTCTTGAAATCCTCCATCATCTACTCTTCCTTTAAATGGTTCATCCTCCTAGTTGGAATCTCCTCTTTTGATCAGATGCAACTGAATCAACTCAATGATCTGACTACAAGGTTTCAATTGCCTCTCCATTGGTGATCTGTTCACGCAAAGGAATGCCTCAAGGTTCACAACCATCTTTGATACCATCTGACGCAACAATGTTTCAGAGGGCCCTCAAAGAGAACACCGTGGATCTTGTAGAAAGAGTAACACAATAGAAAATACAACACCACATAGAGAAAAATGTGAAATCAGATATATGCAATATCATATATTTGACAAAAATCAGTCGGCAACATATGGATAAACATCCCAACTCATAGGGCTTGTTATAGATACAATCCAAAATTCGATCCATCTGAACCTCTAAAATGATATTATTACAAATCATGAATCATATCCTCCTATTACTTCTCTATATCCTAAATGATTTAATATAACAACATATTTAGCATCCAGAACACATCTGGGTTGGCCACAAAAGAATTAGATTCTCCAAGATAGGAAATGAAGCGCATAAGATAGGTCAGCTTGGAAGAAGTAAAGATCCTCATGAAAGAGCCAAAAGAAATGCGGACCACCAAGGAAGATCGCCCAAGGGCCAAGGAACATTGGACATGATGTCAAACAGATCCACAAGTGAATAAATTTCTTTGTACAAGAAGAAATCTCCAACTATCCATTAAGCTCATAATTGCTTCAGGAACCAAGAAACTGCCAATCTGAAAGCAACAACTTGCCGGAAAAGGATCCAAATGAATTTAAAATATAGAATAAGGAATGAGAACATGCCTGGAAGCCAAAAATATGATCTACAATGAAAAAGGAACAACTATCAAAAAATTTTGGAAGAAACCAGAAACTGCAACACAAAACAGGAATAAACTGAAAAGAAAAATATATTTTTGGTTGATGCAAGATTGCTCATCAATTGAGGATGCTCCTGCATCGCATATAGATTTGCAAACATATATTTGAGGATGAAAAATAGATTAGAACCTATGACAAAAAGTTTGTCTAGAATTGTTGGGAACATGAGGAGTAGGCCGTCTTGGCCCTCTTAATATTAAGAGCAAGCAAACTTGATATTTCTTTGATTAGGATGATGCACAAAATGCACTATTAGAAGATCATTAGAAATTGTTACAACCAATGAAAAATGAGCATCCTAGCCATCAACATTTCATGCCTTCAAATGCTGAGTGTGATTGTTGTCATCTACTCTTTTACATCTCTCATTCGTAACTCCTACAATAATTCCCTACACATAAAAAGAAGAAAATAGGTTTGTTCATGGGGGTTTGCCTTAGGTCAAACCTTGACTTTGGGAATTAACCTTGAATTGAATTAAAATACAAATTGTAAATTATGAAGTAAATGCTAGATGATATGATTCACATCTACAATATTTGATTGAAGATTGATGATGCAATGCTCTTTAGATGCGATCACAAGTATCAATGTAATAAAATGGGAACACATAGAAGACTTAAACATCGACATATGATTATATGAGTATTCAATGATTTGCTACATGATGCTTGAAGGATATGGATGTGTGAATGCTATGGTATGAAAGTGATGAATGCTTCTCCTAGGTCTTAGATCAAAATGAATTGATAGGGTGCCTCTATGTAGGGTTCTGTTGGAAACTTATTGATTAGGCTGACCTCCAATGGTCACATTGAGCTAGGAGAACCAAAACTCATCGTGGAGGGAAATTTCCCTAACCTATTTGAAAAATGACCTATTTGGACCAAGACACTCAAAGTACCCTGGTCCAAGTATGGGAACTCCAAGTGTGCTTGTCCTCCCAAAATAGGGCAAAGAAGTAGGCAAATAAGAAGTCACGGTCCTAGGATGGGCTCTACTCAGCTAGGTGATATCAAATTTGAGGTGAAAAGGGTTGAAATCGAGTCTATGGGAGAACTAGGATGAGACACATTAAAGTAGGGGCATAAAAGGTGGTGTAAATTGTACAATATTACAATTTACAATGCTAAATTTAACCCTCAATTTAATGAGAGTATGAGCCTCTACGAATATTCATAGTAAAAGAGAGAGAGAGAGAGAGAGAGAGAGAGAGAGAGAGAGAGAGAGAGAGAGAGAGAGAGAGAGAGAGAGAGAGAGAGAGAGAGAGAGATAACTGAGATCAAGATCACAAAGAGATAAGATATCACTAATTTTGAGAAATCAAACCCCTAATCTTAGGATCTTAACTCGTACAACCACATACATAGGTACACAAAATAAGATAAAGAGAAAAAGCGAAACAAAGACAATCAAAGTCAAAAGACACACAACAAAAGGGGTTAGTACTCAAATCAAAAGTTTCAAGTCAACTAGTTGAAGAGACCTTGATAGTCAAAATGTCTCGCTCACTAATCTCATTCTCGGAACACTATTACAAGAACACAAGTAGTCATATGGAAAGAGCAAGAACATGCATTGAGTGATGAACCATGATCCAACAACTAGCAAAGCTATGGGCTCATGGGGAGAAGAAAGGAGAGAACATAGGTTCTATGAAGTAGCAAGCTGTGTTATTTTAGGTGATTCATAAGAGAAAGAAAGAAGGAATGTAAATTTCATCGACTAACAAGTTTTGTTGTGCTAGGTGATCCATAAAAACATGAATTCTTGTGACATAACAAGTTGTACTATGTTGTGTGATAAATGTCAAAGAATGTAGTCTCATGAAAAATAATGGTCACAAGATATGTACGAAATACATTTATTGAATTAGCTTTAAAAACTTTAAGCACATGCTTTTGGCAACATGACCCATTATAGGCATATATACAAATTGTAAAAGCCAAATCTAGGCACATTAGCAAATACGTGAACGGTTCGAAGGAGTGCTTCAAATGTTTCACCGAGATGTCATCTCATAGATTGCAATGATCACATGGTACGCAGCATTCTCATTACTTGCGCACACAAAATGAGAGCTTCGAAAATGATTAATTTGTTACTGCCCTAGTCGAAATTCATACAAAATTTGCAAACATAGGCAAAGTACATTGACAGATTAACTAAGAGCACCAAGAAAGGAAATGTAGTTTCATGCAATGTAGTCTCATGGAATGCACGATTGCTGGAATGTGCACTAAATGTATTCGTTGAAAAGGCTTTCGAAATTGTCAAACGAATACATAGAGTAAGTGTATGGGCAAATTCAATAACTTTTGTCACCATTCATATTACCATGGGAAGCTTGGAACAAGTTATGGACATACATCAAAGCATTAAGGATAGAAAACCTTCATTTAATGTTGTAGTTGTTAATGCTTTGGAAGACAAAAATGCGCAATGTGGATGCATCGTCAAGGCGCAGAATCTGTTTGACAGAATACCTCAAAGATACGTCATCTCAATAACTACATGATTCCCATATTTCCAAACAAAATAGACTGTTGAAATCGCTTTAATGGCTTTCGGGGAATAGTCTGCGGATATGTATGAAATCTGTGGAAGCATGGATAAGATCCAGGGCCTGTCCAATATAACAGTTCGAAGGAATGTGATCATGAGGTATACAATCATTGTTGAAATGCGACGAATAAACCTCTAACCTAATAAATGCAGTATATTTTTGAACGGCTTAAACTTCACAAAGCTTACACTTTTAAATTTAAAAGTGTAAAACATTCAGAATTCTTGATTTAATATATTAATTAGTGTGTGGTTTAAGACTAACGTATATGCTCAGCCTGAATCTTGAGACAGGCTATAAATTCCCATCGAAACATAAGAAACAATATAAATTTTGTTCATATTGTAGTTATAACTGCTGCGATGGACATGCATGAAAATTGTGGAAGTAGAGATAAAGTGGACGATTATGTCAACACCCTGTGCACAACGATGCCATACTTTGGAAGAGTAAATTTAAATTTCTGTCAAAAGTAACAGCTATAGAACCGTGGCATAGACATGCAAGCATAATGTGGAAGAATAAACAAGGCGTGTGGGTAGTTTGTCAAAAGCACTTAGAAAGAATTTCATCTCATAGAATCATTAACAACGTACCTCCAATCCTTTTCCAGAATGAATCAAAGAAATGTCATCCCGTGGGATGCACTGATTGCAAAATGAAAAAATATAGCAAATCCACAAGAGTCAATACAGATTTCATGGCTAAAAGCAAGAGGGAGAAAATTGTTGCATAATCAATGTCCTTTAGAGCATCTGATGAATTTGTTTCAGTCTCGAATGATGGGACTGTTAATGTAATGGCTATTTGATTATGGTTTGTGCCATGATTCCACTTCAAAATCCTTCTAATGTCGTGGCTCGTATTGGATGTAGTATTAATGTTATATTACATGACCTTAATACATTACAGGAAGAGCTTTCGATAGATATGGGAAATGTCATGGCATCAATAATTTTTCATGACCTGAAAACTTTATATCAAATGTCGATGTGCAAGTTAACAACTCATCCCAAAATGCCGATAAAGTTGATTTTACAGATATATATGTAAAGTACAATGCGTAGACAAAGAACGTGGATTGTTAGACACAAAATTTGATGTTTGAAGCTGATGACATCGTACGCGAATAACTACATTGTAGACAACGCACATTTTTAGCCATGGGTAAGATGAGATCCCGAATGGGGAAATTATGGTGTGAATATTGGCATTATCATGAATGGTGTAAGGGACTTTTATAGAGGGAGAAATTTTGGAGATTTTTCTAAAGAAATTTTCTAAAGAATTTTAATGTTTACATTTGTATCTAAGGGTTTAAACTTGTATATTTTTAAAAGAATAACAAAGAATGCATTGAGTTTGCATATCTTGAATGTGTTTCTAAATTACTGTTATCAATTTCTTGTATGTTAAATTGATATATAAAATTGATGAAAAATTATCATATTCTAGTATCTTGGTTTGAATGTGCTTAAGTAACTTGTTTCTTCACATGTCAAAATATTTTTTCCTTCATTCATCAAATTTGCATATATCAAATCTTCTTTTGCACTTAAAAGCCCTATAGTTTGTTATTATTTGTGAAGTACTATTTGGTATTCTAATGTCTACTATCAAAATTTATGCTACCCAATACTCTTAGTTTTGTCTTTTCTCTTTTTATGTGTTAAGGTTAAAAGTACATAAATTCCAAATACCCCAACCATATAAAGGATCTGCCCCTCTCAAACGCAAAGGAAGATTGTAGTTTCACAACAATCTCTTCAAGTGTTGGCACATTTGTCACTGTTCTTCGGGCGAATAGGATTGGTTTCAAAGAATCAACTACAATGACAAATCTATTTACCAACAAGTATTTATTAATTTCCTCTTGATAATATTAGACTTATTACCTCCTCTTTCCCTAGATACACACTTAGGTATTATTTTATATAACCTAGCCATTAACACTAATAGATCTTTCTTACCATTTCTTAATCCTACATAGTGATGCACTAAGAGCATACTCTCAAACTCTATTTTTTTAAATATTTCTACTCATCAAGGTTTTTAGAGAAAAATAGGCTCTTTACCAAAAGTAAACATCTTATGCAACCACCTCTTACATATTTTTCTATATTGTGAGATTTATAATCCCCCAAATGCATAGATGCTTAGTGTTCCTTATTCACCATCTTCTTCTTTTTTTGTAATATCTTCACTTTGTAGTATTTTATAGCATAGTAATTTTTTCCATTTATAGTATATCCTACTGTACTACTCCAGCTTCTATTGTTACAGATCCATAATTAATTTCTCGAATACAAAAATTATTTTAAAATTAATAAATATTTTTGGATTTCAATTCACATTAGTATGATGATAATTCTTAACTTATATAATAGCACATCTAATAGATGCTTTGTCTGACACAATAGGATCTAAGGCATTGAACTACTCAAGTTGATAGTTAGGGATATCTAAATTTCCTCTTCTTTATTATGAATTTGGTTTCATATTTCTATTTACTATAGTATAGTGGTTAGAAAACAATCCACTTCACATTAAGTGTAATATAATAAATAAAGCATAACTTTAATTTTGATTTTATAATAAACAGATATAGTCAATATTTAGCTTAATAAACATATATTTTCAATTCAAAGTTGGGTCAATGAGCTTGCAACAAATATAAAAAATATTAAATACAATGGATAAGAGTAGTTGGCTCTATAATTGAGATTGAAATATTATTGTTGTTTTGATTAATAAATCTTTTGTCATTGTCAAAAAATATTTTTTCTCAATTATATGGATGCAAAAATATACATGTAGTTTCAAAGTTCACTATGGTTCAATCTTGACCCTCTTAGATTCATTATCAAAACATATATATTTGATTTCTTGCATGCATATGAAGTATACTATCTTAAAATGTTCTAATAAACAGATGACTCAATAAGATTGCTCCTTCACTTTCATGATAACTAAATATGACAATGAGGTGTTTATGAACAGCTTTATGGAAACTTCTAATCCAATAAGCAAGTGGCATGTTATAGATCAACCCTTATTAATAGACATGCGGCCTATAGTATGATGTCTTCACTTTTCCTCATGAGATTAAAGTGTCCTACACATATTCTTTTAAAAACAAAAATCTAACACGCACTCTAATGACACATTGAATATCTTTTAGTACTAATACATATCACACATTGTTACAATATAAATTTAGCTTCTAGTGGAAAGTAAAATTGAACTTCAAATTTTAGTGGGTAAAATACGGATTCAATTACATGTGCCTCAAAATTAAACCAAATCAATCGTATACTACATAGATATGAAACAAGATGGAAAAATAATAATTATGAGATAGATATTTAAAATCGATAATGTACTAATTTGAAATAATAAAATGATGAATGTGATAGATTATGAGAAAAACTTAACATAAACATTATATATTATTTATGTATATTTAACAATATTACTAATATCCCATCAAAAATTTCACCGTGACAAATATAAAACAAAATATTGATTATTTAAAAATGAATAAAAGATAATTTAACAAAGTGAAATAAAAAATAAAACAAAACATAAACAGAAGATACATATCTGTTATCAAACTTTTGGAAATTCCAATTGCATTTGCATCTCGCACTAGATGGCCTTTTGATTGTAAAGCTCCATTTATACTCTAATCAAGGCCTAAATGTGTCGGCTACATGGCTCTATTTAAGATTTTTCCATTAAAAATCACTTTCTTTTTAAGACTTTTTCATCAAATATAGAAATTAGATAGGCGGTCAAATCTCGGCCCACAAGAGAGAAACTTATGGATGATATACGTTTATTTGAAAATCAAATACCTCTTTGGCTTTTAAGGGACCTCCTTAAACTTCAGAGGGGTTCTACAACCAAAGTTTAAGCGAATTAATTGATTTGTTGCTGATTCGCATGACTAGACATAAGGTTTTTGTTTGGCATACCAAAAAGCCTTACACAGAATATTCTCATGTCCTAGAAGCAGTGTCCCATGGTATGGTCGGCCCGAATGTCCATATTAGAGCTCTGGTATTGCCACCTCCTCATAATCGGGTACACTGCTTTGTGAAGGTTCTTGCCAAAGTGAAAGCCATTTATAGATGCTGACATATGTCTCTGTTTCCCTCTCTCTATCTTCCCCTTCTGTGAGAGTGGCCATTTTTCTGAGATATTGAGGACCCAATAAATTCATTCCATTTTCTTAAAATGGTTAAATAAAACCTAAGGTTTCTACTTTACCACTTGGCCTAGGTCTGGTAAAATATACTTTGATTTGTCATTATAGCAACTAAATTTTGTTTTCTAGCAATTAGTTATCATATATCTTTTTCCTATTAATGAGTATATTTTATATTGAAAATATATATATGCATAGGCATATTTGTTAATCAAACCATTAAAAAATGTAATATAATGAAGTGTATTTTAGATGACAAGATTGGAAAAATGTTATGGTCTTCTTTCTTTGTTTGAGTGAATGTTTTAAAAATTACGGTCATCTGAAATTATGATAGATTATTGGCGAATTAATTTAGAGTTTTTATTATAATTTATAAAATTTTGGTGAATCTGATCCAATCATGTATTGAATATTATGGTGAATCTTTGAGTTCAAAAAATTAATAAAATAAATTCTCTATCAATTTAAATAAGACTAAAATAAAATTTTGTAAAAATGTGGTGATTTAAGTCACCTTAAAACTTGAACTATTAGCCAAATTTTGATTCCTAAATTTTAAAAAATAGCCACTAAAAAAATCATGCAAGACATTGTTCAATGAATTGTTACAATCGTTGGAAAGGCTTTGAGGTTGCCCCATGAAAATCTAGATAGAAAGAGAGCTACTTTTGTCCATATTTTTATTGAGATTAATTTGAGCAATCTTCTTTAGATTTATCCAATGTTAGATTAGGGGATATGAGCTGGATCAAATACAAAGATTCTTTCATATATATGAGTACTTCCATACAACATGTGAGCATCTCTCTCTTTTCTTTTCCTTGTTGTTGGCTACAAATTAATATGCACATCACTCCCCAAAGGTTGCGCTGAAATCCTCTTGTTAGGAATTGGGTGTTGTACACCTTGTATAATTTTTATATTGTTTAATTTATTATTATGTGTGTGGTGAACCTAGGAGGACCTAGAAGTACTTGCATCACTAAAAGTTAACATTCTTAGGGCCACTTTTTGTGTTATATGTCGATAAGTGCATCAAGATGGCAAACAAAAAAGTGGTCAGGCCCAAAAAATTCCAAAAACATAGCTAACATGTTAAAGTTATTTAAAAAATCAAATAACTTAAATGCATTATAGTTTAGAAAATTAAAACCATAAGTCATAAGGAATTTTAATTTCAAAACCCCGTATGTGTTAATTTTATTAAAAAATGTGATCAGGGTTTTAAAAATAAAGTAACCCCGTAACTTTTCTTAATTATAATTTTTTTTTAAATGACCAACTGTATCATTCTAACTCACGAATAACGTGAAAATTAAAAAAACCAAAAAATAGCAAATAGAACCCAATCATGTTTTGGGCTCTATCAGCCAAATCATCATGTCACATTGTTACAAAGGTAATTCCAATTTTTCTGTGCATTCTTATTGTTTTTCATTTAAATTTTTGTTGTATTTTCATAATTTTTGATTTATTTTATTTTATTTTTTAAATTTGATATCAGATTCTCAAAACAATACTCTAGAACAAATTTCTCCCCTAGGTAACCTTGAAGAAAACCTAGATGATATCCCTCAGATGGGAAACCCTCCTAATCCTTCAATAAACACTTCTCAAACCACATAGGAGGAATTATTAGGTCATTTAGCACAAAATAGAGTTACCATTTCTCATTTAGTGTCTAGACTAAAGGCTTCACAAAACCAACACCATACAGACCTTGTCCTAGCCGTAAAAAAAAATGGTCAAAAGATAAAGTTTTTAAATAAATGACCAAATGGGACACATAGAGATTCATGTGACAACTATTATGCACTTGGTCTCTCATATGATGAAGTTAAAAACAAAGAAATAAGGAAAGAACAAATATATGCTCTTTTCATTGATCCTTGAACCAATGAGACCCCTCTTAATTCAAAGAGGTTTCCTATATATTGGTGTAATCACATGGCCATGAAAATATTTTTTAGGATAGGCAGTGGATGGTCTTTAACAAATCTCGTTGCAATAATTTTAAGGTGCCTTTATAAATTTTGAGAAAACTATATTGTGAGTTCATCCTTCATTAGATACTGAATTATTTTGATATGAGGGAGTTCCAAGGTAGAGGTAGAGGCTTTGCCCAAGATAGATTAGAGGCTTGAAAAGTAAGGAACCCTTAAATCAAATACCATTAGCTATCAAACCTATTGTTCACATGATGGTCCCTATTTTCTTGAAGGAATCTATGGAGATGGAAACTAATCAAATAATTTCCACATTGATTGCCACTATAATCTAGCATAGGACATTGTTATTCTAGATGATGGTGCAACAACTAGACCATCTACCTCCAACATGCCCAACTCTCATTGGTACACCACCTGTTATGATGCACATGCTTTGGGATAGATACCATTTTACATGTAGATGGTTCGAGATCCCATGAGTGTACCCATTATGGGGCCAATTGTCAAGTTGGCACACTAGATGATGTGGTTCTCATAGATGACCTAATGGGCTAGGTCTTTTCTACTCATATATGGTTATTTGAATGTATTATAGTTTATTTATTAAATACTATAAATTTTCTAATCTAAATAGAATTTTAATTATAGGTCAAATTAAATAGATGCAAACATTATGCATTTTAGGATGTAGCAGTAGATTTTTGTATGCCATCAATCATTCCTACCACAAATCATGCACCTATATCTTCATTAAAGGTAAAAAAATTATAGTTCATGTTAAAATAGAAAAAAACCTTGAATTCTAATTAATGCTATATAAGATATATTAACTTTATAACAGATATTTGTGTGGGGTTTGACAGTGGATTGGATTTCATAGGTCAGGATGCCACCATTATGACCATTTCATTTGGCCTAGAAAAGATATATAGATCGTTTATGCACACATCTTGTTTATAGTTTGTATTGAATATGAATATCATTTGAATTGTAATTATTTGGCTTATAAACTAATATTATATGTTGATGTATATTAATTATGTTACTCTTTGAGAGTATGTCATATGTGGTTGAGATTAATCCTTTGCAAAGGTCATTCTCAAGGACACCTAATCAAAAAAAGATTATTAATTATAATTTTAATCAAGATAATAGTTTCAAGAGCTTACACAAGTTATTATAGCATTATTTAGATTTTATTTTTTTAAATGTATTGCAATTATACATGTACATCTTGATTGATCTAGTCTAACATTTTTTGTCTTCTACATGTACAATGATGACTAGGATCATTTATGACAATTATGAATACACCTAATAATGCATTGGAAGAGGAGATGCGAGTATGCATAGGATCATGAGGGGCCAAAAAGTGGCAATATCCTGAATAAAGTTCTAATTGATAGGCTGATTGAAAAATATCTGTAACATTAAATTGGTATCACATTTTTTGAATTTGAAACATGTGTCACATTCTATGCTTAGTATACTATAGTATTTAAAACTATATATATTTGATAAATTTTTGACCAAGTTATGGTGGTCAGACATACAAGTTTTTATATTATTTTAAAAGTTGTAGTAAAAATATCATAATTAATTATTTATTTAAAAATAAATTAAAAAATATATGTGTCACATCCATACATGATTCTTCTACTTATATCTAAAATCTTATAAAAAAATATTATGATTTGATTGTGGTTAGGGTGGTCATACAAAAATCTGCTTCTTATCTTTTTCCTAAAATATTAGTAATATTGCATTGAAATTTTAAATTTTGGTAAAATATTTTTTTCTTTTTTTCTAGAAAACAACTAGTATCTTAGAAACTACATTCAATTTGCTGCGTATTCGTTTCTTACATATTTTTGAAATAATGTTGGTAACTTATTCAATTTTTTTATGTCAAGTTGCCTAAATTTGTTTTTCTAATTTTAGTTGCCATTAAAGGGCCTATTTGGCACAACATGATCCTACACATACCCATGCAAGAGGTATAAGTGGTATATGTTGAATGCATTTCAGTAAGAAACCATGATATGAGGTAATCAACAATTCAATTGTAGAGTAACTATAGTACAAGATAACTATTTTGAGGTTAATTTGATAATTGTAAATTATTTTTTATTAGGGAAAAAATGAGATTTATAGGGACCCAAAACCACAGAGTTACAAACTGACAGAAAAAATAGAAATAGTTCTCCAAAACAACAATGTTGTTTGACAAACAAAAGATAACACACCTAGTAAAAAGACAACTACATCTAAAACCTAACAAACAACATAAGCAAAAACCAGAAAACATTAGCTAGATAACTACATCTAAAACCAAACAACTCTGCCTTTCTCTTTAAGTTCACTTTGGTTCTCTTGGAAGGATAGGACTCCTCTTTCTGGTCTTTTTCTGTATCCATGTTGAGTTCCACAATCAGAGAGCCCTATTAATTCTTCTCAAATTTTTCCACCATCTTGGTCATAGTAGCCATTGATTTTTTCACAATCTTGTGACTCTATTTCATATTGGAATTCAAAGTGTCTTTGATTTTTCTGACTTCTCCCTCAAGCAACAAGGTTTTTTTGTCTTGTTCTCTTTTCATTTTTTCCACTAGTTCAGTTGTCCTCTATAGGCATTTTGTCATAGACAGTTTCTCTTCTTCTATCTAGATAGCCCCTTCAACCTTCTGAGTGTGCCATTTTTCAGTTAGGTCCTCCAGTTTCCTCGAAAATGCACTATTCTTTAGATTAATATATCTTATTTCATAGAAGACCCATTTGAAAACCCTAAAGATGTCAATCGCACTGTTTCTGGCAATGGCTAAGATATTATCAAGAGATTCCCTATCAGGTTTAAAGTAGTGATCTTCTGGTTTAAGATCTTTTCAGAATTTGGGTTTGTTATCTCTCTCGATGGCAAGGTGACAAGACTGGGTTCCTTCAAAAGGATTAGGAGAATAGTCAAAGTCATTCTCAGAGTCTTCAGAGTGTGACACCATTTTTTTTGTTATGGGGCTTCTCCTTCTTATTGGATTTTGGTTGAGATTTGAAAGAGGAAATAAATTTACTAGAAGGCCTACTCAAGAGGGACTTTTTAGACGTCTTCCTTAAAGGAGGGGTAATTTCCTCTTTCTATCAGAATCCCTGCTTGAATTACCCTCTGGTTTGCTAGATTTTGTGTCATAACCACAAGAATCTGGGAGGGAAATGGGGTTGGATAGGGTAGGCATATTAGAAAAATTCTCATGGATGAGATGAATCAAACCAACATGTAAAACTGAGAAACTTCTAGGGTTTTTACGGTGCTCCAGAATACAATGTTTAAGGGAGCTTAATAGATAGAAGGGGAAAGAAACCCTAACCTTATACTGGAAGTGGTTGAGGAGGACAAAGTGATAGTCGTAAACTCTGTTAAAGTGTCTGTCCACCATTATATATTCCATCACCACCCTCAAAACTTCCCTCCAAAGATTCTTAATGGAGCTAGCCTCAAAGTAGTTGTTCAAAACCCTCACTAGCACTCTCCTTTCCTCTTCAATTTTCATGAATTTAGTGATAGCTTCATCAGAGATTTTCCTATTTTGGAAAAACTTCATCCCTTGAAAGGATAGGCCTGTAACTTCCCTAATGAGCTCCTCCTTAATGGCCAATTTCCTTCCTGAGAGAATTAAACCTTCTTCCTTCAAGTTTTTTTACAAAATACTTCACCACCTCCATCTTTGAGGAACGAAGATTCTCCAGGAAAGGTTTTATCCCTCCTTTTTCAATTTGTTTCCAAACTTTCTCATTATTCTGGTTCTTTTTACAACTGTTTGACTCCACTCTCTTCCTGCTACCCCCCATTTTTTTTACTAGCTTCTCTATTCACAACAGAGTAGATTAACAAGGAAGAAGACTTACAGTAGAAACTAGGCAGCCACAAAATGTGTCAAACCTTGGTTCTAGTTAAATTAATTAACTCATCATCCTTGAAATGAATGAGAAAGTACCTCTTCCTGATCTGCTCAATAATAGTTTTAAATGACAACTTTTCCATTTGTGATATCATATCCAAATAAGGCCTTATCTCTTACTTTTATATCATTGTAAGAGTACCATGTACATCATCCTGACAACATGACCCCTATATTGGTGAAATAATCCATCACCATATTTGCTTCCTAAAACACATGAGAAATTCTTACATTATCAAAGTTGGATAGAATTGATTTAGATTCATCAATACAACTTTTAATGGTCCATGAAGGAGGGCAGTTACCTAGAAAGCATTCAATTATATTTTTTGAGGCCCCCTCAAACTAAATGTTTTTTATGCTCAATTTGCTAGCAAAGTCTATAACCTGGACAACTCCTATGGCTTTAGCAAGATGATTGGACTGTGAGCCCAAGGGAAGTGCTACAACTGAATTTAATTTGTCATAGTGATATCTCAACACTCTCCCACTCCCAGTTGGCCTTGGATTGCCCTTGGCTGCCCCATCAAAATTGGCTTTGGTCCATCCAATAGGGGGATGAATCTATCTTACACCTTCATGATCCTTTTTCCTTGTCTACTAGGCTTTGAGATATCCCCTTTAATGTGAAAAACTCTAGCCATTTAAAGATCATAAGAGTTACAAACAACTATCTTTGTTTTTGAAACATTTTTTAGGAATACTATTCATATTCTCAGTAATTAATCTACAGATTCTTTCAAATGCAATATTTTTTGGAGCCTCCTTATTCCTGAATATTTTGTTCTTCCTTTCTTTCCACACACCCCAAAAAACATCGGGGAGAGTAAAAGACCATAGTCTTCGAATAGTGGGACTTAAAGAGGGAGAATACCATTGTGCAAACATGTCCGCAAGAGAATCAAGAAGGACCCAGGATAAATTGCAGAGGGAAAGAACTCTAATCCAAATGGAGGCCACAAACAAGCAGTGGATAAAGAGATGATTAGTTGACTCCACCTCTCCCTTGCATAAAAATCACTATTTAGGAAGTTGAAAACCTTGGTTGCAAATATTATCCAAACTCAACACTTTATTCTGATGTAAAATCCAAAAGAAATTTTTAATTTTTGGAGTGAGGTGTTTAAACCAATCCTTAGCCCAAATAGGTGAGGGGATAGATTAAACGGACAACATAGAGATAGTCTAAGAAATATAGAAACAACTAGAGGGATTAGGCCGCTAGACTAAATGGTTCCCCTACTGACCCTGCCCAACCATAACAACTGTTTATGGTGAAAATGGATAACAACAACAATAATATTGAAAGACTAAATAAATTCAACCAAAAAAGCCTAGCCTAACAACAACAAAGATCCACCATAACATATGAAGATTACCTAAGACAATGCAAATCAAATGAAATCACAAAGATTATACCATCACATGTCCAATAGGGTTTGGATCTCCATTCTTCCTATCTCCATTGATCTTGCTTGATATATTTGCTCTTAGATTTTATGTGTACACAAGAGCTCAACAAACAACAGAAATGTGGTTGCAAGTAGGATCACATATGTTCGAAAGCATAGTGTAGTCAAGTAGTCAACGAGGGTTTGATAATGAAGGAAGCATCTCCTTATATAGAAGACACTATAAGAAATGGAGGGATAAGATTGAGAGGTGTAAAAGAGGTTGGCTATGATTAAAGGGTAGGTAGAGGAAATAATAAAGTAATGAAAGGGGTAGGTAGTGTAGGAATTAAGAGATGAATGACATGTGTCATGGGTAGAAAAGGCTAATGAATTAATTAAATAAATAAAGATTTATTTAATTAATAGAAGAAGTGGGATCAATTAAATAAATAAAAATATTTATTTAATTTAGGAAAAGGGCTATTTAAATAAATAAAGGTATTTATTTAAATGAGAAATAAGGCTAGAAGAGGATAAATGAATTAATCAAATAAATAAAGATTTATTCAATTAATAGAAGAATTAGGCTAAAGTAATTAAATAAATAAAGATATTTATTTAATTAGACATGACAATTTTAGGTGTCTACAACAACTAGCAGAGCAGTTTGAATAGGAGAAGGATCCTGACTGACCTGACAAAGATCAACCCACCTTTGGTTCTTCCAATAATCCTTGACCTAAGAACCAAAAGAATATTTGCAACTATTGATCCAACTTGAGAAGCAGTCATATAAAATCAAAGGCTCCCTCATAAGCCATTTGTCTTCCCAAAATCAGACCTTTTTCCCATCATAAATACACCCCCATGAGGGTAGTAGTGACTTTTCTACCACTTCTCATATCATTCCATAGGGATGAATCACATGGAAAGTCAGAGGAGATAAGAAAATATTTTAGAGATCTTGCATTGGCCAAGTGTTTACTCTTTAAGATTATGTTCTACTCATTGTTGGAAGAAAAGGTTCTCCAAATTTGTTTGGCAAGGAGAGACTTATTAACTATTCTTATTCTCGTGAGAACCAAACCTCCAAACTCTTTAGGCCTACAGACTGAGTCCCAACCAATGAGTGGCAATATTTTTTTTCCTCCACTCCGGACCATAAAAAATTCCTTTGAATCTTCTCAATGGCATCCGCATATTTAGAAGGGATTTTAAATAGACTCAAAGCATAAATAGGGAGGTTATGGAGAGTGGCCTTAAGAAGTTGAATCTTACCTGCTTGACTAAGAAGAGCTCCTTTCCAACCAGCTAGCTTTTTACTGAATCTGTCAATTAATGCATTGAAAAAAGAATTAGGGGGATTAAGGCCTAAACACAGGCCTAGGTAAATAGATGGTAAAGCTTCGATCCTGCAATCAAGAATTCTTGCCATTTAGATGTTGTCTGGGCATTGGGGTACTGAAGAACAATAATGAGCTATTATGTTTGTTCACCATTTGACCATACGCTAACTCATAATCATCTAGGGCCTTTCTCAAGCACCTAGCTTCAGCCACAATGGATCTTCCCATAAGGATGGTGTCATCAACAAACTGTTGGTGGGTGCAAACCGTACTGGTGGAGGACGGCTTCAAACCCAATAAGGATCCCTGATACACCAATTTTTGAAAATTTCTTCCTAAACATTCCACCATAATAGTAACAATAATTAGGGATATGGGATCACCTTTCCCAAGCCCTCTGAAATTATTGAATAAATGGGAAGGAGACCCATTCACTATGACATAAATGGTAGTCGTGGAGACAAGCTTACCAATCAATTAGAGGAAAAAGATATTATTAAAGCTAAGAGCCTTCATAATTTTGTATAGGAAGTCCAATCAAATCGATAATAAGCCTTCAAGATATTCAGTTTGAGGAGAAAGCCTTCAATTTTTTATTCAGTGAGGGATTGGAGATTCTCATGAACCATAATAATGGAATCAAGAATCTACCTTCCAGGAATGAACCCATTTTGTTGAGGGGGGATAAGAGTTGGCAAAATCCTCAATAATATAGTAGTTGAGACCTTAGAGATGATTTTATAAAAAGAATTGCAAAGGCTAATAGGTTTGAAAGCTTCAAAATCAGTAGCCTCAGGTCGCTTCAAAATAAGAACCAAGAAAGTAGCATTAAGATCCTTAAGAAGACATCTAGACCCAAAAAATTGTTTAACGACATTCACCACTTCATCCTCAAAAATTTCTTAGAAATATTTTTAGAAAAACATAGGGAATCCATCTAGCCTCGAGGCCTTATTACCTTCAATAGAAAAGACAACTTTTTCTATCTCTTCCCTTGATGGAATAGAGGTGGTCATTTTATTATCTTCTTCCTTGACAAGATAGGGGATAGCCTCTATCAAGATGTCTTGGAATTTAGAGTTAATGCCATCATTAGCCTTAAGAAATTTTTTGAAGTACATAACAACATTTCTTCGAATATCTTCCTCCTTCTCAAACCTACTGCCATTGAAATCTATATATGAAGTTTTGTTGGTTGTCTTGTGTTTGAGAGCTGTCATATGAAAGTATCTAGTGTTTTTTTCCCTAGTAGAAAGCCATAGGGCTCTATATCTTTGTTTCTAGATTTCTTCTTCTTTGGAAATAATGTCATGCATCTTCCCAAGCAACTCATTTTCCTTCATCTTGTAGTCAACTATATAACCTTCCAACTGGATTTTCTCTTGAATATCCTTGATTTCTAACTGAAGCTCAGATTTGATGCCAAAAATATTTTCAAAGGTTTCTTTTTTCCATTTTCTCACCTTATTTTTCACCTCCATGAACCTTTTAGCCACCCTAAACATAGCCATTCAAGAGATAGAGATATTCCAACATTTTTTAACCTCATTAAAGATCTTCAGGTGAGAAAGCCACATACGCTCAAATCTAAATGGAAATTTTATTTTAGCTTGGATGGGATCTGCCACAAATCTTATAGGAAAATGATCTGAGCCAATTTTAGAAAGGGCTTTTAAGGAACAAAAATAATAAAAAAACCATTGATCAGAGATTAAAGTTTTGTCCAACCGGACTTGAATCAACTCTTCACTAATTCTTTGATTGGACCAAGTGTAGGAAGCACCTTGAAGCTCACTATCTGTAAGCGCTTGTGAGTTAATCAAGTCTAGAAGATCCATCTTGCTTTCCATATTCACTTGAGACCCTCCAAAATTTTCATTATCTTGTAGCGGAGTATTACAGTCACCCATAGAAATCCAATTTTCATTATTGGTCTTCCTACAAAAAGCCTTGTTCTCTAACCAAAATTGCTTCCTTGCCCCTCTACTATTGGGAGCATAGATGTTAGATTGGATCCAACAAAAATTTTCTTGAACATGGAAAAATTTGGTTGCCACATGATTAGCACTTTCAAATAGTAGTTCTCCTCTGATCAAATTCAAATTCCAAAAGATAATGATTCCTCCAGAAGCTCCCTCTGAGCTGTTACCATGCACTCCATAAAACAAAAACATTTTGATATTTTCTATTTTTTCCTTCAACATTTTAGATTCTTGAACCAACAAAATGTCTAGTCTATTGTCCCTTATAAAATTGCGCACAACATCCTATTTATGGAGGCTATTCAATCCCCTAATATTCCAAAACATGGTCTTCATGTTTTTCCAAGGGAGTGGATCTTACAAATCTTCGGGATGGTTTTCTGCAAGCCATCCACTATGTCCCAAAAGATTTCATTCTCCCTATACCATTTCAAGGATTTTCTACCTTGACTATGCTTTGAGACTCCACAGTCGGCCTTCAATATCAATCTTGTAGATTCTCCAACTGGGTTTTCATCTTTTTAATCCTTTTTCTCACCTTCTTTATTTGATAAAAACCTTCCTCCTTATCTAATTCCTTGGGACTAAAGTTTTCTCTTCCTGGTTCCCAATCTTCCTCAAGAAGTCCTTTCGGAGACAGTGGAAGAGTATACATAGATCCATTTTGGTACAGATCTAAGACCTCCCTAGTAGCCTCTTGATCTTTACTTGAGTCCCCATAAGTATCCTTAACATATTCTCGAGAGTCTGTTGAAATAAGGCTTCTCGAAGACCCCTAGATAAGGTCTTCCATTTCATCTGAAGGGTTACTTGGAATCCTAATATCCACGTTCAAATTAAATTCCCTAAATGGGATGGTAGACTCCTGACAAGAAATTTCCTCCACGCCAATCCCATCCTGAACCTTGAAGTTTGAGTTGGGGCTACACAATTTGGAAACAAGCAACTAGGCCTCCTAATCCACCTGATTTACTTGGACATCTTGTTTGGCCAAGGCCTCCGAGGGCATTGAAGAGCTCTCTAGACCAATTTACCCCTGCTTTTGGGTTACATTTCCTATATCGTCCCCTTCTATCTTCATTTTCCAAATTTTCTTAGACTTCGGTTGGGGATTCTATTTCACCTTGCTAGAATTCATCGGGTATTTCTTATCCCAATGACCCGATTTCCTACATTTTGAAGCATGCAAAGGGAATGGAATCAAACTCCACAACTTAATCCCAAGAGCCCAACTTAGATTGAATTTAAATGGAAGATGGTAAGTCAGTATTCTGGGAAATCCCAACACATATTCTAGCAAATATGAATCTCCTTCTAGCTATTGTCACAGGGTCTATAAACAGTAGTTCTCCAAATGAGTTGGCCAGGCCACTAAATACATCCTCATTCCAATATTCCAAAGGAAGGTCGGGAAACTTAACCCAAACTATGACATTTTCAAAAATAGAATCAGAGAGATCCAAGTTTGTGGACCACTTCTTCAGAGCCAAGGAGGACTTTCCAATAACCCATTGACCTCCACTTCTAACAACCTTAATATCCTCCTTACATGAAAAATCAAAAGCAAAGAAACCCTTCGGAAGAGTTGAGACCTAAACTTGGCCATTAGTTCTCCACTTTATTTTAACAAAGGCCCTAACAACTTTTATATTAGGCTTGGAGCCCATAAATTTACCAAATGTTTTGTCCATTAGAGAGATATTATGATCAATAACCATATCAGGAATAGAGATGGCAAACTTACCCTTTGCTGGATCATAAATAATGTTGAATGGAGAGAACACCAATTTTTCAATAGGCTTTATTCCAAACAAAGATGACCATGTCTTTTATCTCGGTTTTCTACTAGCCCCCACTTCATTTTGGATATTTTTAGTGACCCCCTATCCTTTGGATGCATTATCAAATAAAGTTCCTTTTTTATGATTGCCATCGGGCAAAGAACCCTTCCCCACTAGGTCCAGCTAAATATTTTTTTCTAGGTCAGGGTCTTTTGACTCCTCTTTTTCCTACTTATCACTTGGTCCCTGCAATGATTCCACCTATAGATCTCCAGATCCATCTCTACCATAGCCTTCTCCATTGTTTAAAATTTCAAAATGGTTCTGCTGCCCAAACGCCTGCTTCTCTTGCTCCATGCTTCATAATTGTAAATTGTTATTCATATAAGTAATCTAGTTTTTTGTTTGAATTGTTGTTGATGATCTACCACAACTATAGGATAATTTTTTAGAGTAATATAGTTGTGGTAATTGAATGACTAATACATGAAGTTAGGTAACATTTTATTATATATTGATCTTGAGATGGCATATGCCAAAGTTTTCTAAAGCTTATCTTGAGTTGACACATATACCACATATATATACCACACACACACACACACACACACACACACACACACACACGCACACACACATACACATACACATACACATACACATACATATACACATACATACATACACATATACACATACACATACACACACACATACATATAAGGTGACATTCAATCTAATCTATTCGTTGTGTGCATATCTTCCTACTTTGAAACTTAAAATTTGAATATATATTGAGTTAAGAATGATTAATTTATTAACAATTTAACATGTTATAAATTTATGATACTTATGAATTACAAGTGGTATTATCTAAATCTAAGTGTTAAATTTGATTGCCTTGGGCAAATTAACCAAATTTTATGATTGTTTTTGTATTGTTATTAATCCAATAACATAACATAGATATTTAGAAATGACAAATCAAAAGTATGATTACATCAAGGTTTAATATAGACTTGTTAATCTTTTTCTTTGTGTTCATCCTTATTTTAATTCAGATTTATTTACAATTTAGATTTATTAGAATTGACTTAGATTCATTACGAATGACTTAGGTTCAAATTTTGTCAAAAATTGCAAAAGTTGTCAAAAGTTGTCAAAAAATGTAAAAATTGTAAAAATTGTCAAAAGTTGTGAAAGTTGTCAAAAGTTATCAAAAGTTGCCAAAATTATCAATTTAAGTTGTCAACAATTGTAAAAATTATCAAAAGTTGTCAAAAGTTGTTTTGTTCATCTTGGGCATGAACTATTAGCCATATCATTATAACTCCATCTCTTGAGTACCCTAAGTTCAAAAAATTGTGAAACTTTGATGGGTTGTTTCTTTGAATCTTAGCCACATACGAATGATCTATTTGAACCCATAGGGTCACGTGAGGATCCTCTACAATAATCTATCTCAAATTTCAAAGACTAAAATCTATTTTCTTAGGACAACAAATTTTTGATTGATGCAAATATCATTATTCACATGTAATGAAAAGTTGCAAGATAGTGTAAATCTCATTTTGTTTGTCATATACATGAATCATTAACACGAGCATGTATGGGTAGGTAGTTCTATGCTAGGAACAGTTTGAGTTAGCTTCCCAACTTGTTCAAACATTTAAGGCCATAATGTTGTGATGACCTCTCTTGGATGCCCTAAGTTCAAGACATTGTAAAAATTTTACAAACTATTTCTTGGAAACCAAGTTACATACGAATGGTCTATATGAACCTATAGGGTTATCTGAGGCCCCTCTTAGATTTTGAAGACTCAAAATAATTTTTTTACCGTAGCAATCTTTTGGTTGATGCAAATATCATCAATCACACACAATGAAAAGCTGCAAGATAGAGTAAATTTTGTTTTTGTTAGTTGTGGCCACCAACCATCCGCATGAGCATGTATAGGTAGGTAGGTTTATGCTAGGAATGATATCTTTTTTCCCCCTAAGTCCCTCAAACACTCAACAACCACATTAGCATCAAAACCTTGTTAGTTTTGCTTGAGCTTTATTAGCTCTATCTAGTTACCATCAACTTTATCAGGTTCATCAGTCACTTTGCAACCTATCCTACTAGGGCACTTGCTAGATTTCATCAATCCAAGGATTTATCCTATTTGTTGTTATTGTTTATCATAGTGATAGCATATTTTTCTTTTATTGGGACCATAAACAACCTTATGTTTATCATTGATGAGCTAGGAATCCCTATATGTAGTTTTACAATGCAAAAATGCACATATGTCCTATACATTCTTATGTTTAATATAGACATGGCAAGAAATTGTAGACACGTTTATTAGTACCACATGTACTTACATGTTAGTCACAGGGTCATTCTTATTAATCAATATTCTTACATACCTCCTTTAGTGATCCTTCCATTTGTATCCTAATCATATCCCATACTAGCATGCCATAGTGTTCCATCTCTTATTCTCAACCTCCACCTACATACACCATTTTTACTCATCTATCCCAATCCAACATATCCAATTTTAATCCATCAATCGAAGTATAAATCAATAGCCTAGCCCAAACTGTTAAATCCCTACAACATCAATTGGCTTCCAAAATCAATCCAAGTTCAATGTTACTACATTTGATGTAGTGAGCCAAGTATTTGATGATATTGTCCATGCAGTTCCCCCTAAATATATTGAAATCCCTCAATTGGTTTTATATAATGTGAAAGGTGACCCCTTGACTCATCTGAAGACATTCCAAACTTTGTGTAGTGATTTTTCTCATGACCAAAGGCTTATGGCTAATTTTTTTACTAGAAACTTTAGGAATAAAGATTTGCAATAGTATTTTTCTTTGTCTCCTTATTCTATTACTTCATTTCAATAGTTATATAATTATTTTATTCAACAATTTCAAAATAATATTGGTCCTAAGATTATTTTGATTGATTTGATTCTTTTCAACCAGGGAGTTAAAGAGAAGGTGACTAATTTTTTGGTAGATATAAACATTTGCATTCTCAAATTGGTTATCAAGTTCCTGACCAAGATGTTTAAAAACATTTCATTACTAACTTATAAAATGACATTAGAGATAAGCTTCTATTTTTTGAGTATATTTCCTTTATGTAGTTATGTGTTGTGCTTCATAATTATCAGCTTCAAGTGAGTCAACTTGGATCATTTCCTTTAGTGGATTTAATTGATAAGAGTGAGAGTTCTCAACAATAATTTGCAAAGTTTAAACTAAACAAAGGTTACACTAAGATAAATGATAATCTCAACATTCAAGTGGCAACCATGACATCAAGTGTGGCCCCTTTATCCAAAAACTTTAGAAAATTATTATCTCCTCTGTTTGAGTCTTTGCATAATATAATGTGCAAGTTGATAAATGCTAAAGTGTTGAAACTTCATCCCATCAAGATTATTGACACATCTAAACTATTTCCAACCTATCATGATCCCAAATCCTTTGATCAATATCACTATCAACCTGGCCATGATACAAAGAAATATAAAAAAACATTGAGGAGTAAGATTCAATAATATATTGATAATAATATATCATATTTGTAGCTAGTGTAAATGATAAAGGAAACAAATATGTACATCCTCCTAACAAAAATATTCTAATTAATTCTTTGCCTTCTCACTCTACCAATGTTGTTGAGTTTGAATGTCTTTCCTTTTCTCCCAATGATCTTAATATGGAATCTAACAATATTGTGAATATTAATGACAAACTAATACCTCCTAAATACCTATGTATTACTTTTGACCTTAGTGAGACTATTATTGAATGTGATGGCCCATTATATATCATTGCAAAGATTAAAGACAAACTATCACAAGGATTTCTCATTGACCTAATATGTATATTAAATGTGATTACTAAAGAGTATCTTTACATTTTATAATTTCATCTAGTAACATATGATAAATCTAGTCTTATGGTCAACACATATGATGGTTTCTCTTTCCCTATTGTTGGCTCTATTACTCTTCATGTTGAGGTTCTTATTAAGTTCTCAGATGTGACTTTTTCTATCATTCCTACATCAGATCAATTTCATGTGAAGTTGGAACATCCTTAGCTCTCTTTTGTGAAAGCTATCCCTTCTAGAATTCATAAATGTTTGAAATTCCCTCATAATAGTGCTATCATAACAATTAGTCATAGCCTTTATGTTGGTATTTTAAGTTTGTTGGCATTTTGCATATAGATTGCATTAATGATATGTTGTCATTGATGTCAATTGAACCAGTAATGGTATTCATGTTATTGTTGATATTGTTGTTTTTGATATTGGCTAGTAACCGGTAAGAAGAGATTTGTGGAAGATGTTGTAAACTGGTATGTAAAGTTTTGGAGTTGAACCGATGAACCGGTGTAAAGGGTTAAACCTTTCTAAGCAATGTAATCAGTAAACCCTATCAACTGTTAAACCCTAATGGATCAAGTTTGTTGGTTTATTATTTAATAAGCGGTAATGATGGAGACATGTGTGATCATTGTATGAGGATAAGTTCAATTTTTTTTGGCGCGTTTCTTTTTTGTCTAGGGAAGGAGAAAAGTGGATTGCATCTAATGCACAACGCGTGATGAGTTACAAAGTTCGATGAAGCGGTGATCATGGAGCCGTCGGAATTTTCTTGAAGAATGTGAAGAGATTGTCATGATTTCTAACGGTCAAGATTGTACTGACTTGTTTGTAATCTCGATGATGAGAATTAGGTTTTTGTTGTGTTACTGACCTAATTGATTTGTATTTAAAATTGATGAAGTTGTTTGTAAAGGTTGTTGGCAAGATTGATAGAAACTTGTTGAGTGTGTAGTTGCCTAACCAGTGAATGGATCTCCACTTTGAGTGAACGCAGATTGAAGCATAGAAGGATTTGATCAAGCAAATGTAGTGCTACTTAGAAAGATCAAGAAAACCTATTGTTTTCTAACAATTATAGTAGAAGTGAAATCCCTTGACTGGTAAGCTCTAACAAGCTTGGTTACTCATTAAATCCTCCAACAAGGTGGTCCATTAGCTTGGATTCTTAAATCCTCCAGTGAGGTTACACCTAACAGGGTATTGTGCTTTTCATCAAGGAATATTTGTAAATGCCTTAACTAGGTGATTCCTAACTAGAATTAGTTCTTAACAGGACTTATTGTAAATATTTAATAGGCTTGGCTCCTAACAGGGAAAACTTCAAAAGAGTTCAGATAGCTATCCTTGTGAGTCTCATCTCAGCATGGTTTTTACCTATTTGGGTTTTCCACGTATAAACATTTTTGTCAAGTGGTGAATGCTTTTGTGGTTATGATATTATTTGTTGATTTGGTTAACTTTTGATAAGGAATGATAAGTAGAAGCATTGAAAGATGAGTATGTAGAGTTATGATTAAGCATTGTTGATATTTACAAGATTGAAGTTGTTTACTGTTAGGTTGTCATAACAGTTAAACCGGTTTATGTCAAGTATTCTTATGAATATTGATCTTAATTGAGATATGTTTACTTTGTGTGATTAAATTTGAGTTTGGGAATTTTGTATCAATTTTTCAATATACTGATTCACCCCTCCTCTCAGTATTCTATTGGATACTTATTCTTTCATCATACCATCAATTGGTATCAGAGCATCTCAGGTCCTCTTAATCTAAAAGCCGAAAAACTTGAGGAAAAGATCTTGTAGATCATGATGAAGAAAGAAGGTCTCAAGTTCAACAAAGATAACTATAGAATATGGAGTGATAGAATGAAGATTTACATTAAGAGTCTTGGCAGTCAGTATTGGGATCATATAGGAACTAAATATATTACACCTACTGGAATCCTGACTGATGATCAAAAGAAAGAACAACAACAAAATCACCAAGCATTAGAGGCTATTATCAGTTCTCTGTCTAATGATGAATATTTAGATGTTCATGGTCTTGAGGCTGCACATGAAGTGTGGCAAAAACTTGAAGAGATTTATAGCGGTGATGAACATGTTAATATTTCCAAAGAGGAGAGTTTAAGAGGAAAGTTTGATGACATGAGAATGTCTGAAGGTGAGAATATCTAGCAATATGGTCAAAGGATCAAAGAGATAGTTGGTGAGATAAAGAGTGCATGAGGGAAAGTGGAAGATGCCATAGTAATAAGTAAGGTACTAAGAACCATGCTACTAGTCTATGCTATCCGAGTTGCAGCTATTCAAGAGCTGAAATCCATTAACAAGACAAAGGTAAATCTTGACTCTATTATTGGCAAATTTATTGCTTTCGAACTAAATGGCTATGACGGTAGTGTACAAAAATCAAAATCTGCATTCAAAGATTTTGTCTATAACTCATCTGTGAGAAGAAGTAAAGATACTGGCCATAGCTCTGAATCTATGTTAGGATTCCCAAAGATAATGAGAGGTGGGGGGTGAATCAGTATCTTGTCGGTTAATGGATTTTCTTAACTTATTAAATGAATTGCATCTCAAAACAGTATACCGGTAAACAATAATTAATGCAGTAAATAAGAACAACAACCGCAACATAGAAAGCACACCATAACACAATATTTTTAATGAGGAAACCTAGTGTGGAAAAAACCTTAGTGGGATTTGTGACCCACAATATTCGCTTACTATCTAATAACAGAATATTACTATTACAATAGGGGCCTGCACATGAAGGAAGGCCAACTACCTAAAGCTCACTGCTTAAATAAAAGAGAAGTCTCACTGACTTATAAAAGGTGGATTATATAAATCCAATGTCATGTACTACTTCAGATCAGCATCTTCTATGCCAGGTTTAGTACTGGTTTAAGTTCTGCAATAATCATAAACCTTACTTTACAATCTACCTAAATATTCGCACATGATATCCATCTACATATCCTCATTACAAATGTTCTCTAAGATCTCATACTTATATATGAGCCTTATTACACTATGCCTTGTCGGCTTACAAAAGATATTACAATTAATTACAAAATATAATAAACAAAATCATGTCGGTCAGGGTGTCGGTAATTAATCTTTTCGGTGTCAGTGAACTGTATGCCGATGTAGAGTCTGTCAGTGTTGGTGCCTACTAGATTCATATGATTGTAAGGTTGCCATCAATGACAATACCTTCAATCACCTACAATTTCTCATTGGAGTGTGCATTTTCCAACAATATCCCCCTTTGGCATTGATGGCAACACTCATGAGAAAAAGCCAAAAAGTGTATCCAAAAAGTGTTTTACCAAAATTTTCAAAACTCTGTTATCAAAATTGTCTGCTAAAAAATGTGTGCTCCCCCTGAGCTAGTGATCTCTTATGTCATATCCTTTTTCTCATCCTCTACTACTCCCCCTTCGGCAAAAATGACAAAGGATTTCTTTCAATGTCAGTTGAGTGGAGTACCTATTATGATCTCAGTAACTAGCGGGTTACAATCTGATATAACTTTGCTAAAGAAACATTCAGACTGTTGTAGAATCTCTCACTATCTTTTAGTGTTGCTTCAGTCCTCTGTATGGTACTAGTGAGAAAGTGCATTTGCTCATCCGGTGTCTTAAGTCCTGGAAAAAGAGCCTCAAAAGTCTCTTTTCCAAAAGAGATGAGGATATCTAGTTTAGGACTTAGTCTACACTTCAGTTCTTTTGCCTTGAACCTTAATCTTTCCTTATCTTTTTCAAGTTTTTTCTATTTTCGCTTCAAATCTGGTAATTTCCTATTCTACTACTGATATTGAATTTGATGAACCTATTAATTTGTCAACAATATCATTGATTTCCTTTTGAGCTATGCTGATTTCTTTATCTATATCTTTTGTCAAAATGTTAGTCTTGCATGTATCTCTGTATAGTTTCTTGAAGTCCAAAATTGTCTTGCCTAGTACCGGTAATAAGGTATCCATATGTTGCTTATTTTTCTTGACTATCTCCTCAAAGAATTTTTCCTTCTCTTTGTTCATTTTCTCTCTGAATTTCTCCTCATTGATTTGATCAATTCTCAGTAGGTTGCCGGTTATATACTTAGACAATGTGTCTAATTGGCTCAAAGAATCTTTATTTTCTATGTTACACTTTGGAGCTATCATCTTCAAAATTGGTAAAGTGTCATCAATAGCCTTATATGCCTATGCATTACACTGTGTTATTTTCTTTATTGAGTCTAATAACATCTCTGTTACATTAGTTGGCCTAAATTCAGTCATAGATGTTCCGGATGACTATCCAACTATCTTCACAATCTGCAATCCACTGGTGGTAGTCTTTAAAAGTCTTTGGTCTCTTAAGCTCTTCTTGTTTTTCCTTTTCAACAAAGAATATATCCCATTTATCTGTAGTGTCTTCTGATATCTCTTTAATTCTTCCTGCCATTAATGCTACATGCCGGTAATCAGTTGAGAATACAATTCGGTTTGCCTCACTGATCGGCTCATCAATCTCTTGAGTTGAGTTCACTGGGTGAACTGCAAGTAGCTTTTCTATTTTGATCTTTTTATCTAATTCCACAATAGCTACCCTTCTAGCTTCTAGCCTTCTGTACAAGTCATTTGGTACATCATCAACAATTTCTATCAAAAATTTCTTATAGATATCAAGATGTAGTATAACACTATTCTCTATACTTTCTTTTTCATCATTTGAAAGTGTGTTATACAACTTGCTGATGTTTGTCAATTTGCCATCTTTAGTTATCTCATTTAGAAGTTTGTCAAAAGGAGGAATAACCTGTTTCACTTTTCTTTTCTTTGGGGTCAATTTCTTAGCCAGAGGCGTAACTTCTTGTTGTTTTTGTCTTGTCCTTCTGGGTGTAGGTGAGGGTATCAGTGAGGGTTTTCTCTTTCTTTCTACCCTTTTGAATTTAGCTAGTATCTCATTGTCCGAGGAAGTAGCAACTGGTGAAAGATGTGTTTCCTATTGTAGTCCTTCCAATTCACTCTCCTTAATACCAATTTTGTTTAATACATCCTCTTTGATTGCTTTGGCCTACCTTGTTCCTTTCTTGACTATTTGTTCAGTTTTCTTAATCCTTTTCTTTGATTGGATTTTTCTTTCTATGGTTTCAGCATTGCCAAATACTTTTTCTTTCGGCTCCTTAGGGGCTTCTAAGAGGGCTCTTGCATAAGTTTCAACTATGTTCTCATCTTCCTCATATCCTATCTCTATAACCCAAACAATCCTTGGGACAGCTGCCTCCATCCAAATTTCATCTTTCCTGATCACAAAGCATATCTCCTCTTGGTATTTGTCAACAATAGATTGAGATAGCCTTATTCTAGTCTTCAACCTAGCCTTCAATGCTTGAAAATCTTCATTTATGTTTTTCTCCCTATCATCTCCCATATTGTTTAGTATGTCTAGAAGTTGTTTTCCTACAGGTATATCAAAACCAAAGTCTTTTCTACCAATATCGGGAACTTCCTTAGTAATGTACATCATTAAACATACAAGCAAGTTGCTAAATCTAAAAGTCCCTTTCTTATCTCCTTTAATTTTCTTTAAATTGTCTATCAGTTCATCTTTTAGCCACTAACATATATCAATCTTTGCATTGTTATTCACCATGTCATATGCACTTTTGATACACAAGCTAGAAACTAAGTTTAGTTGGTTGGCATGTGTAGTCTTGTATCCAAGAATCAGGCTAACAAATCTAACATTGATATCTTTTACATTGTTTACTCTCAGGGATCTCTTATCAAAAGTTGCAATGGTTAGGTTCATTATAGTGTCATTAGGAACCTTTTTCCCTTTCTTAGGTCTTCTACCGATGGAAGGTAAGCCTATCACTGCCCTAACTGTCTCTTTGGTAATCTTATGGATGGAATCCAACCAAAAGAACTCCCCATGTACTCTACTCAAGACAATCCTTATCACATCCTTAGGAAAATCAGGGATATTAAGAATGTCCACAAAACCTAGGGTTTCCACTATCTTGTGTTCTAGTTTAACATTTCCATGTTCATCACAAATTATAGTTCTATACATGTTCATTATTTCTTCAGCTCCTAGTTCCTCAATATGACAATTTCGGGAATGATTTTAAACACGGATCTAGGGCACTTAATAACTTCAATCATAGTAGGGTTTACAATGAATTCAGGTGCAGAGGAGGAAGCCATAGTTATAAATACCTTAATCTGACTTTAGGATGATTTGCTTGAATTCTTGCTATGGACGCCTTCACTCAGGATTTTCATGCTCTCTGGATGTTTGAATGATAGATGAATGAAAAAAGAGCCAAAATACTTTCTTTATAATGTCATTTCCTTCAACGACCACATTTAATGTTTGTCAGTTAAGTGAAAACTTAACTCATTTGTCGGTAAAGAAGTATTTCAACTTCTCATCATCAACTGAGGGTAATCTAGCATGTTTTTCAACTTGTTGCCATACCCCCAAAGGATTATTTCTCAGTTAGATGAAGAATCTCCTACTGATGGAGTTATACTATGCTCTACCGATGAAGGAATATCTTCACTAACATTCATATCTGATTTTCTGATCAATTGTTTTGAAAATTCTTGCTTTACCTCTTCAACCTTTTCTTTACCTTTCAAACTAGGTCCTTTGTTATTTGTCGGTGATGCCTTACTTCTACAAAATTTTGCAATATGTCCAATCTTGTTACAAGCATAACAAGTCACATTGTTTTTCTCAATAGATTTTCCATAACCTATGCGAGTATGTGTTTTGCATTGATTAGACAAGTGTCCAAATCTTCCACAAACAGAACATCTTACAATCATTCTACAATTTTTTGAATTATGACCAATCTTACTGCATTTAGAACATTGACCGATGGGTGCATTGGTGTTCTGATAATTTCTAGATCTACATTGATTTTCTCTATGACCATACTTGTTACAGTTAAAGAATTTTCCATTAAATTTATAAGCATTAGGTTGCCTTATTGGTTTGTTGTGATCATGATTGTTTGCAGTACCGGAGCTTTCACCAACTTCAAAGCCAAGGCCATTAGTGTCTCCATTAGGTTTCTGATTTTTCAGCATGTCATCAAGTTCTTCTAAACTTTTCTTGAATTTCTCCTTGTGTTGATTTGCAGTAGCCAACTCATTTTCCAAGATTCTTTTCTGTCTCATGAGTTCAGTTATGTCATTTTGTGTATGCATCAAATCTATCTTCAACATATCATTTTCATGACTGATTCTTGTGTTTTCATTTCCACCATCATTGAGTCTTCTAACCAATTCATCTTCATTATTCTTTCTATCTTCAATGTCTTTACAGAATCTCATGGTCATATCTTGCATCTCATTTTTCATTGTATTTTTTTCTTGTCTTAGCTTGTTCACAAGGTCATTGAGAGTTTCTTTCTCATCATCATCACTTTGCATCTTCTTAGAAAATTCTCTTCTTTTTCTCCTAGCAATAGTGATATTTTTCTGAAGTCCTTGAATGATTTCCTATGCAACCTTTAGATCATCTTCAAGTTTCAAATTTTTCAACTTTTCTGCATCATATTTTGCAAGAGATGTTTCTAGTTGCTTTCTCAAATTTTCCATCTCTACCAGTGTGAGAATCTTCCTCAAGCTATTAGGCTTTTGAAAGTAGAGGACCAGGCTCTCCTACCAATTGTTAGGATTCCCAAAGATACTAAGAGGGGGGCTGAATCAATATCTTGCTGGTTAATGGATTTTCTTAACTTATTAAATGAATTGCATCTCAAAATAGTATACTGGTAAACAAGAATTAATGTAGTAAATAAGAACAACAACCGCAACATAGAAAGAAAACCATAACATAATATTTTTAATGAGGGAACCCGGTGTGGGAAAAACCTCGGTGGGATTTGTGACCCACAATATTCGCTTACTAGCCAATAAGAGAATATTACTATTACAATAGGGGCCTACACATGCAGGAAGGCCAACTACCTAAAGCTCGTTGCTTAAATAAAAGAGAAGTCTCACTGATTTCCAAAAGGTGGATTATATAAATCCAATGTCATACTACTTCAGATCAGCATCTACTATGTCAGGTTCAGTACTGATTTAAGCTCTGCAATAATCATAAACCTTACTTTACAATCTGCCTAAATATTTGCACATGATATCCATCTACATATTCTCATTACAAATGTTCTCTAAGATCTCATACTTATATATCAGCCTTATTACAATATGCCTTGTCGGTTTACAAAAGATATTATAATTAATTACAAAATATAATAAATAAAATCCTGTCGGCCAAGGTGTCGGTGAACTGTATGACGATGTAGAGTCTACCGGTGTTGATGCTTGTCGGAGTCATATGATTGTAAGGTTTCCATCAATGATAATACCTTCAATCACCTACAATTTCTCATTGGAGTGTGCATTTGCCAACAATCTAGATCCAGCAAAGATGCTAATGATGAAGATAGCTTAGTGGAACTTGAAGCATTGTTGGCAAAATGACTCCCTAGAGGCACTAGTCAATATAGAGGTGAGCTACCTTTAAAATTTTTTGCATGCAACAAGATTGGTCATATAGCAGCTAATTTCTCTAATGGTGAAAATGAATACAAGAGAGACAAATTTAAGAAGTATAAGGGTAAAGGAAAGAGAGATTGTCTTGTAGCTATTGACAGTGGTATTACTGATGAAGAATTTGATGATGATGCTAGTGAAGCTATTGTGTTTGTAGCTATTAAGGAAGAAATGTCAGATCAGAAGGCACTAGTATCCATCATGGATAACTTTGATGATTGAATCATTGATAGTGGTTGTTCACATCACATGATCGATGATTAGAGAAAAATTTCTTTCCTTGAAGGAATTTGATGGTAGTATTGTCAGATTTGGCAATGACTCACCCTATATGGTTCAAGCTAAGGGAGTTATTTCTCTTAATGGGAAAAGAAGTGTTGACGATGTCTATTGGGTTGAAGGCATAAAGCACAATCTTTTAAGTTTGGCACAACTTAATGACAGAGGGTACCCACTGGAGTTTAGAAATGGAATGTGCAAAATCTTTGACAACAAAGGTGAATTGATTGCAACTAGGAAATAGACCAGAGGTAATCTATTTCATCTCAATCTTAAAATTAGCAACTATTTGATTGGAAAATTAGATGATAGCTAGCTTTGGCATAGGAGATTTTGTCATATAAATTTGGACAATATTGTTAAAGTAAGCAAGTCTAAGATAGTAAGAGGTCTGCCTCAGCTAGACAAACCGATAAATGCTCTTTGTAAAGAATGTCAGCTAGGAAAGATGACTTCTTCAACTTTCAAGAGAAAGTCCTTCTCAACAGATTACTTGTTATATTTGGTTCATACAAATCTATGTTGACCAATAAGAACAAGAAGCATTCAAGGTGACAGATATTTCATGATCTTCATTGATGATTGTTCAAGGATGATGTGGGTCACATTCTTGAAGGATAAGAATGAAGCTTTTGGTAAATTCAAGGCATTTAGAGCCTTAGCTGAGAAATAGAGTGGCAAAAAGATAAAATTTCTAAGAACATATCAAGGTGGTCGATTCACTTCTATGGAGTTCACTAAGTATTGTGATGATAATGGTATCAAGTAGCTACTTTATGCACCAAGGACACCACAACAGAATAGTATAGCAAAGAGAAACAAATGGTCAGTGGTTGAAGCTACTAGGACTATGTTGATTTAAGGAGGTGTAGCAAAAACATTTTGGAAAGAAGCTGTAAGTATAGTTGTTTACATAATGAACTGAGTTCTTGTGAAAAGAGGTAAAGACAAGACCCCATATGAATACTGGTATGGGAGATCACCCGATGTTAGCTATTTAAGATATTTGGAAGAAAATGTTTTATTAAAAGAGGTGATTACGTAAGCAAGTTTGAAGCTAAGAGTGATGAAGGCATATTTATTGGCTATTCCACCAAGAGTAAGGCCTATAAATGTCAGAAACAAAAAAATGTTGAGAGTGCTAATGTTCATGTAGATGAATGTCCTGAAGTTTTAGAAGGAACCAATTCTGAGATGAAGGATGAAGATCCTTGCATTTTGCTTTTGCAACCTGAAAGTGTCAAATCAGAAACTGGTAAAGCAAATCCTAATGTACTTGTTCAACCAGAACAAATAAATTCAAAGGAAGATGATAATGAAGAAGTTGAACCTGAAGAGAATGATCTTTTTAGTCCTAGGTATGTGAGATTGAATCATAGTCCTAAAGAGATAGTTGGGGATAAGGATGTCAGTGTACTAACTAGAAGGAGAATAAGAGAGAACTCTTGCATGATGTCCACCTTTGAACTTAGAAGTGCTAAGGAGGCATTTGGTGATGGTCATTGGGTGAAAGCTATGGAGGAGGAGTTGGATCAAATTGAGAAGAACAACACTTGGACCCTAGTACCCCAACTGGTAAAAAAGAATGTTATAGGTACTAAATGGGTGTTCCGAAACAAGTTAAATGAAGATGGTGTTGTAGTTCGCAACAAGGTGAGATTAGTATGCAAAGGTTATGCACAAGAAGAAGGAGAGGATTATGGAGAAAATTTTGCACCAGTAGCAAGATTGGAAGGTGTCAAAATATTGCTTGAATTTGTATCTCATAAGAAGTTCAAGGTATACCAAATGGATGTCAAGTTTGCATTTTTGAATAGGATAATGGAAGAAGAGGTTTATATAGAGCAGCCTAATGGTAATGTATTGATAGAAAAGGAAGACATGGTATGCAAATTGCATAAATATTTGTATGGATTATAGCAGGCACTTAGAGCATGGTATGAACAACTTCATACTCATCTGATGAAGATAGACTTTGGTAGAACCAATGATGACAACAAAATTTATCTCAAGTATGAAGGAGATGAAATAGTGGCCAGTGAAGTATTTATTGGTGATATTATATTTGGAGGTAATGATGACATGAGTAATTGTTTTGTAGATGAAATGAAGAATGAATTTGAGATGTCATTAGTAGGGGAAATAAAAAAATTCATAGGCTTACAGATACAGGAGATGAAGACTGGTATTTTCATTACTCAATCCAAGTATGTGAAAGAGGTTTTGAAGACTTTCGGTATGAGTGACTGTAAACCAATTGGAACCCCAATGGTTATAGGTTGTAAATTGTCTAAGGAAGATGCATCTAAGTCTATAGATGAAAAAGAATACAGGTCAATGATTGGCAAATTACACTATGTTGTTCACAGTCGACTGGATATTGCCCATGTAGTTTGTATTGTTGCCAGATTTCAGAAGAATTCAAAGGAGGCACATCTGATGGCAACCAAAAGAATTTTTAGATATCTAAAAGGTACTGTTGACTATGGGTTATGGTATCCATATGGTGGAAATTTTAATTTGAAAGTATACACAAATGTTTATTGGGTAGGAAATATTGATGACCGGAAGAGTAATACCAGTGGAGCATTCTTTCTAGGAGGAAGGCTAGTTTCATAGAGTAGTAAAAAGAAGAGTTGTACTTCACAATCTACTATGAAGTTGAGTATGTAGCAGCTTATATGAATTGCACACAAGCTATGTGGATGAGGCATATTTTGGAAGGTTTGAAGATGGAAATTTCAGAACCAATAAATATTTTGTGTGATAACACAAGTGCAATAAACAATTCAAAAAATCTTGTTTTGCACGTAAGGACTAAGCACATTGAATTGAAATATCACTTCTTGAGGGAAAAAGTTCAAATTAAAGATGTTATCTTGGAGAATGTTTCTACTAAGGAGCAGCTTGCAAATATCTTTACCAAACCTAGATGCCTAAGACCACTTTCGAGTATCTTAGAAGTCGACTGGGGGTTGTCCCTCTTCATGAAGTTAGTTGACAATGATGTCGATTGCATCAGTTCCTGAATCACTTGCAAAATTTTACATGGATTGATGAAGAAGTGGATGTATTCCACAAGGGGAGCATCAAGTTGTAGTATGATGTTGATGCACAATGAGAGCAGAATTACATTTTCTTTTCACTTTCACTTTGGCATTGCTGTCAAAGGGGGAGAAGAATTATGTGTCTGATTAGGTGAACCAATGGCAGGCTAAAGATAGACAACAACACAGTGAATACTTGGTAATGTAAACCAGGATTCCTATTCACCAATCTCAACAACAATCAGAGGCATTGATATTTGTATTGCCATCAATGCCAAAGGGGGATATTTTTGGCATTTTGAGTTTGTTGGCATTTTGCATATAGATTGCATTAATGATATGTTGTCATTGATGTCAATTGAACTAGTAATGGTATTCATGTTATTGTTGATATTGTTGTTTTTGATATTGGCTAGTAATCAGTAAGAAGAGATTTGTGGGAGATGTTGTAAACCGGTATGTAAAGTTCGTGAGTTGAATCGGTGAACCGGTGTAAAGGGTTAAACCTTTCTAAGCAATGTAAATAGTAAACCCAATTAGCTATTAAACCCTAACTAATCAAGTTTATTGGTTTATTATCTGATAAGCGGTAATGATGGAGATACGTGTGATCATTGTATGAGGATAAGTTCAAATTGTTTTGGTGCATTTTTTTTTTGTCTAGGGAAGGAGCGAAGTGGATTGCATCTAATGCACAATGCGTCATGAGTTACAAAGTCTGATGAAGCAGTGATCATGGAGCGGTTGGAATTTTCTTGAAGAATGTGAAGATATTGTCATGATTTCTAATGGTCAAGATTGTACTAACTTGTTTGTAATCTTGATGATGAGAATTAGGTTTGTTTTGTGTTACTGACCTAATTGATTTGTATTTAAGGTCGATGAAGTTATTTGTAAAGGTTATTGGCAAGATTGATAGAAACCTATTGAGTGTGTAGTTGCCCAACTAGTGAATGGATCTGCACTTTGAGTGAAGGAAAATTGAAGCTTAGAAGGATCTGATCAAGCAAAAGTAGTGCTACTCAGAACGATCAAGAAAACCTATTGTTTTCTAACAATTACAGTAGAAGTGAAATCCCTTAACTAGGTAAGCTCTAACAAGCTTGGTTACTCATTAAATCCTGTAACAAGGTGGCCCATTAGGTTGGATTCTTAAATCCTCCAGTGAGGTTACTCCTAATAGGGTATTGTTCTTTTCATCAAGGCATATTTGTAAATCCCTTAACCAAGTGATTCCTAACCGGAATTAGTTCTTAACAGGACTTATTGTAAATCTTTAATAGGCTTGGCTGCTAACAGGGTGAACTTCAGAAGAGTTCAAATAGCTATCCTTGTGAGTCTCACCTCACTGTGGTTTTTACCTATTTGGGTTTTCCACGTATAAACATTTTTGTCAAGTGTTGAATTCTTTTGTGGTTATGATCTTATTTGTTGATTTGGTTAACTTCTAATAAGGATTGATAAGTAGAAGCATTGAAAGATGAATATGTTGAGTTATATTTAAGCATTGTTGGTGCTTACAACATTGAATTTGTTTACTGTTAAGTTGTCATAACAGTTAAACCAGTTGATGTCAAGTATTCTTATGAATATTGCTCTTAACTAAGATATCTTTACTTTGTGTGATTGAGTTTGAGTTTGGGAACTTTGTATCATTTTTTCAATATACTGATTCATCCCCCCCTCTTAGTATTCTATCAGATACTTATTCTTTCATCATACCATCACTTTACCAACCCATAGTGAAGCATGGTAATTTCACTCTTGATTACTTTTGGCCTCAACAACTTGAGCCTCTTAAACCTCAAAGTGACATCATTTTATTATCTTATCAAAAGTAGAAACATGACATGATCATGTCCTTGAGTAAGCCTAGATACCCTATACCCATGGATACTCCTTGAGGAAGCCTCTTAATTGAGCCCTAAATTGAAGTCACATAGTGGTCATCATTAATGATTGAGAATTTGGATCCCATGCCAGCCTATTTTAAAAATTCAATTTGATTTTTGAGGGTCAAGTATAAAAGGAGGTCTACCCATCTCATTTGAAACCTAATCAATTACCTAATCAAAATTAGTATCTCAATTGCACTCTAGCAAATTCAAGTGAGCAAGCAATTACTCATTCATTAAGAATTGGAGAAAAAGTGAAGCCAAATTAAAGCATTAAAGATGACATTCATGATCAATTATTTATGAATACATCCTACATCAAAACCTAAAATATTTGTGTGAATACAAACAAAAATTCATCAAGGTAAACATTATGGTTTCAAGTATTACATGTCGGATTAAGTCTTTCCCTCAAAAGGAAAGTACATTATTGTAGTCTTTCATTACATCTATCAATTAAGTTTCATGGTTAATTCCAAAACAAGGGTTTGACATCAGAAAAAACCCTATTCCCAACATTTATTGTTCTTATGTATGCAGGAAATAGGTGTGAAGTTGTACTTGGGAAATCCGACAAAGTTAATAGTGATGAATAGGTTCAACTTTTGAAGGTGGAAAATTAAGAGGACCAAGGCAAATTAGTACCACCTAGTCCAAAAAATTAGGTCAAACTTCTAAGAATAGGCTTGACACATATTATTTTACCCAGATCCATGTTTGTGGCTCAGTGGGATATCTGTAGATTACTATTTCTATCAGATTTTTTTAGTAATTTTTTTTTTCACTTGATTTCACAATCAATCAAATTAAACTTAGAAAGAGGGTAAGCCTTACTATTGGCATTGAGTCATCACTGATGTCAACATACATAGATGCATAGTTGATTTAGGTTCAAGATGCAAAGGTAGAAGTGTGGGAGAAGTGTTGGTTCAGATTTGACACTAATGCATCGAAGCTTTTTCATATTGATTACATAGTGTGTTTGTCACTACTCTTTGCACACCTGAGTTTATTGATGAAAGATCTTATTTATGCAAGATACCTTGACTACCTAGAAGATAAATTGAGTCTTGTTTATTTAAAACTTCTGAAAATGTGTTGCGGTAAAGCCAACATATTTATCACCACATGCACAGACAAAGAATAGAGGATGGTTGTCGTTTTGTAGGTCAACATGTTTGTGTTGACAAAAGATATCTAGAAAAGAGAAGAGTAGATATCACATTGTGTTTATCACCATGACTTGAAACAGGGCAATGCCATGTGACATTCAAGCGGGGCTTTGTGGCATAGAGAAAAGAAGACTATCAAAAGGATGTGAAATGCCAACACGTGGCAAGCGTGCATGAACTGTGGCCCAAATACAACAAACAACAAGAGTAGATCATACGGTTTGTTTTGCACCATGCCTCGCCAGCCTGCAATCAATAAGACTTATGAAAGATGATCTCATAAGATAACGTAATAGATGAAGGTTGTAGAACAAAAGATATCACTGAGAGAGGGGTGAATCAGTGATATTAAAGAATTTCAAATAGTGTGTACAATCAGTAGAATAATGAAAATACTAACAAGAAATCACACACAAGAGCACATCACATAACACTAGATATGCAAAGAAAAAACCTCGGTGAGGAATACTGCTGGAGATATTCTAGTCCAATCCATCCTCACAATGAAATAACTATTTTACAATGTTTAGGGCACCAACCCAAGGAGCACTAACCCATTGCAATTTATGGGCATCTACTTAAAGGAGCACCAACCCCTAATCTATTCTAAGCACCAACTCAAGGAGAAACAACTCCTACACCAAGCACCCATTCAGTGAAATACAAAGAATTCTAAAATCAATATAATGATACGCACTTTGTTACAAATGAGTTTTGTAACACCTACAAACAAATCACTCTATCAGTTGAACTCTTTTCTATCAAGAAACCTCTTCTCTATCGGATCTCAATTCTCTCTGTTTAAATTCTCTTCTACTAAGCTTATTCCTTGTGAGACCTCCTCTAACACTCTCTATTCTCCTTCACTCTCTACTGCTATCTTATTGGTTCAGACTCTACCAGTTACCTTAATACTTGTCGGTTACACCTTCCTTAGGAGTTCTTCTTCCAACACTCAGTCACTTCAACATTTCGCTTGCTACATTCAGACTTATGAACTCTTGTCTAGCATAATCAAACTTCCATCATCCTATAACCTAAGTCTTGGATCTACACATTTATATACATGCTTTCCCTCTAAAACACAAATTCAAACTTTGCACACCTAGGGTTTTCTTCACCGACCATGATCCATATCAAATCAAATCAGATCACATTTGTTGGATTGACAACCTGCAAAAAATCAAACATCACCACCTTTCTTGATCCTTCCAATACACACTCACTATATTTAGCAAATTGGATCATGTTCATCGGCCTTGATTTTTGTCGATTATAATGAATAATACACCTGTTTCCTTCTCCAAATCAACAAGATGATTAGAAGTCCCGCTTCAATCTTAACAAAAAAAATTTCTACTTTTCGATATGCTTCAAGTCATAATCCATTGTTGTCGACCTATGATTTGTACAGTCTTCATTTAATATCGACCTAATTAACAACTACCTCATCGATGCACTATTCACCTACCACTGCATGTTTGCCAACTAGAGTCCACATGCCATCTCTATCGGTGTCAAACTCACTTGATTGTGTCGGTTCAAACTTGGTCACCGACCAAACATACTACCGATATTCAGCTACTGGATCATCTTACACTACCGATATACATTAACTAGTTCACCTTCGCATCATCCACTTTCCTATTCTGCCAATTAGGACATAATGTCCTTTTTTTTCTTATCCGAGTCACAGACTTTGCTCCCGGTATAGTATTAAAACCTTCAATATATATAATCTGGAAATCGTCAAATTTGTTTTTCTTTAGTTTTGTTTGGTCTGTCTTCCCTTCAATTTGTCTCTTGCTTTCTTACTGGTTGACATCAACATGCCAACAATGTCCAATACCGGTAACATCAACTTACATATCGGTTGACATCAATGACAACACAATGTTGCATACTAGTAACATCAACTTGCATATCGATTGACATCAATGTTGACACAATGCCAACAATCTCCCCCTTTGTCATTGATGTCAAAACACATTGTACTCAAAATTTGGGCTTCTAGGCTCTTTCTCCCCCTTTGACAGTAATGATAAAGGGTGCAGATATCAACTTCCGGCACTCTTTCTCTTGGCAAGCCAATTGTGACTTCTATAGATACATAAATTGAATAGATAACTATAAGAAACATCTCAAACCTACTAGTATTGCAACATAAATACCTAATCTCCCCCTGTGTACAACATATGGTTCAAGAGACAAAAGATGGATGGCTATGAACTCTCCCTAAACCATAGATCTCCATACACATTTAAGTGCATAAAGTTGGTGGGACATCTCCTAACTTGTGTCTTAGATACTCAAATGTGTTTACCGGTAGAGTTTTTGTGAAGATATCAACCACTTGTTCACTTGTAGGAACATATTCTACCTTTACTTCTTGCTCTGCAACCTATTCCCTAAGAAAATGGTACTTGATGGCAATGTGCTTTGTCCTTGAGTGCATAACCAGATTCCTTGTAATGCTGATTGCACTTGAATTATCACACTGAATAAGAATAGGGTCAGATATTTCTACCTAAATTTCCCTGAGGGTCTTTTTCATCCATAACACCTGAGAACAATATGTAGCAACAACAATATACTCTACCTTAGTAGTAGATAGCGAGACTAAATCCTACTTCTTGTTGTGCCATGAAACTATCTGGTTACCTAAAAAAAATGCTCCACCACTTGTACTTTTATGGTCATCAATGCAGCCTACCCAATCAACATCACTGGAGGCCTCTAAAGTGAAATCTCCTTGCTTTGGATACCATAGGCCATAACTAAGTGTACCTTGCAAATACTTGAAGATCCTCCTGATTGCATTCACATGTGACTGTTTGGGTGCATCTTGAGATCTTTCCACCATACATACTGCCTGCACTATATCTGGTCTTGAAGTAGTAAGATATAATAGACTACCAATTATGGATCTATACAAGGTCTAATCCACTTCCATTGACTCATCAACCTTGCTCAACTTGCATGTGGTCACCATTAGGGTACTTACCGGTTTTCTATCTTCCATTAGAAACTTCTTCAACATATCTCTAACATACTTGGTTTGAGAGATAAATATTCCTTTATCTTGCCATGAAATCTACAAACCAAGAAAGTATGACAACTCTCCAAGCATTGACATCTCAAACTTTGACTGCATCTAATCAACAAAATCTTTACACAAGGTATCCTTGTTGCCTCCAAATATTATATCATCTACATACACAACAACAATAATCATGTGATTACCATCTACTTTGATGTACAGATTATTATTTGCACTTCCCTTTTTAAAACCTTGCTCTTTAAGATACTTATCTAACCTTGAATACCATGCTCTTAGAGCCTTCTTTAAACCATACAATTCTTTATTCAATCGACACACAAAATTTTTATCATCATATAGTAGAAAACCTTTCGGTTTGTTCTATGTAGACTTTTTCTTCCAAATTACCATTCAAGAAGGCATATTTAACATCTATTTGATATACCTTGTATCCTTTGTAGGTAGAAAATGCTAAGAACATTCTAATAGCCTCATGTCTTGCAACCAGTGCAAATGTTTCTTCAAAATTAATTCCTTCTACTTGAGAATACCCTTTTCACACTGACCTTGCTTTATGCCTAACAATCTTACCTTCTTCATTCATCTTATTCTGGTAAGCCCATTTAGTACCAATAACATTTTTATCTATTGGTCTAGGAACTAACTCCTAGGTCTTGTTCTTTTCAATTTGTTGCAACTCTTCTTCCATTGCATCCATCCATTCCTCACATTTGCTAGCCTCATTAAACATTTTGGGTTCAATTTTAGTCATGAGGCAAAAATTCGCTTGTTCACTATTCCGAGCAAGTCTTCTTCTGGTCAGTACACCATCATTTTTATTACCTATAATCTATTCTTCTAGGTTATTTTTTTGCACATATCTTTTAGGGGTCTTGTTGGGTGCTTCTTCCAGTTCACTTTCTGACTGCACTTCATCTTCATCACATGAATCATCATAAATGTTTACTTGTGTTTGTCTACCTTTATGCAAATCTTCATCAACTCTTACATGCACTCTCAATGACTCTTCTCATTTTTTAATTGTATCATTTATAGGCCTTGTTGTGAGTAGAGCAACCCAAGAAAATACCTTCATCACTCCTAGAATCAAAACCACCTAGACTATCTTCATCTCTCTTGATGAAGAATTTACTTCCAAAAATTTTGAAATATTTAACTGATGGCTTCCGGTCATACCACAATTCATAAGGTGTCATTCTTCTATTTTCTCTCAGCTAAACCTGGTTCAAAGTATATACAACAATATGAACTACTTCGTTCTAGTACATATCTGGTATGTTTGCTTCATTCAAAATAGTTCTTGCCATCCTCTTGACAGTTTGGTTTTTCCTTTCTAAAATACCATTTTGTTGTGGTGTTCTTGGGGTTGAATACTGTCTTTTAATTCCATGTCTCTCACAGTATTATACAAACTTATTAGATGTGAACTCACCACCCCGATCAAATCTCATAAGCTTCAACTTGCATCCACTTTCCCTCTCAACCATCTTCTGAAATATTTTGAACCTCTCATATGCTTGTGATTTGTCATGTAGAGAAGTGACCCATGTCATTCTTGAAAAATCATCAATGAACAGCATGAAGTATCTTTCACCAGCTAAAGCTCTTGTTCTGGTTGAACCACATAGATCTGTATGCACAATTTCTAAGGGCCTTGAGGTATTATGTTCTTTAGTCTTGAAGTTTACCTTAGTCTTCTTAGCTCTTAAGCATTCATCACAAAAGATGCTTGTCGGTTTGATGATTGGTGATATATGTCTCACATAGCCTTTCTTGCTCACCTTAACCAGATTATCAAAGTTGATATGGCCTAATCTTTTGTGACACGACCAGCTCTCATCTGCTTGTCCTATCATGCATTGGGATTCAAAACATTCCTTTATATTGTACACATTTCCATCTATCCTTTTACCTTCTGCAACAATATGTCTGATACTTTCCTTCCTTATCTGGCTACCAGTAGAGTCAAATGTGAATTTGTATCCTTTATCACACATCTGACTCACACTCAACAAATTATGCTTTAGTCCTTCCACATAGTATACATCATGTGCATTTAATTTGCCATCTATGTTTAGGGATCCTTTTTCTTTTATCATGATGGAAGATTTGTCTCCAAACCTCACTGAACCTCCATTCCAATATTCAAACTTGATGAATTTCTTTCTGTCTCTAGTCCTGTGATTGGAACATCCACTGTCAACAACCCATAAATTTCTTATTTCTGCATGAAGGGCGGTCTGTATAATCAGACTTGATTCTTCTTTATTCTTATCCTTCTCAACCCAAACCTATTTGGCTTCCTTCTCCTTGACAGCTACAATTTTCTGGTTTGATTTTGGTACCGGTCTCTGATCTAGTATTGTCCACTTTTGCTTAGATGTTCTGAGTTTCCAATGTGGCCAAACTTTTGACAATGATAGTATTTCACATTGACATTGAAAGATGAATTTGAGAAATTATTATAGGGCACTGACAGACTTCTCCTACATTCATAACTCCTATGACCAGACCTATTACTTTGATAAAACATAACATTCATCTCTCGGAGTGTAGCAAATGGGTTTCTACTTTCAAATCTAGTAGTGGTCTTATGCATCAAACTACAATCAGTGATTCTATGTCCAAATTTATTACACTAGTAACAGTAACCATGTAATTTGGGTACATACCACTCTTCTCGCTTTGGATTGGCAAACCTTTGTCTCATCGAGTGTCTTCCTCTCTCGTTATTTACTTTGATGAACCCTTCATCATCAATCTTGGCCTTGATTTTATGATCACCATTTCGGTACAATGAATGAGCCTTTTGGTTCAAAGTTTGAATATTTTGGTTGACACGCTAATTTCTTGTAGCTTTAGGATAGGTCTTCTTCTCAGTAGCTTTGCTAACTCTAAAGGTTTATTTTTCTTTACTCTCACTTGAAGAAGTAAATTGTATCTCTTTTCAGAATGTGTCTTTGTTGTTGGAACTTTGTCCTTCAAAACCTATACCTCTGATATCTTTTGAGTGCCTCTAATTACTCAACATCTTGTTGAAGGCTTCAGTGCTTCTCTCATATTTGCTCCTCATCTTTAATTCATTCTTTCTCTTTTCAAGCTTCTTTCTGAGCCTTACAATTTCTTCTTCCAATTTTTGGCGCTCCTCTTTCTTTATCAGATCAGTTCTTGTAACTTCACATGTCCTTTTAGCTTCTTCCAACTAGAGCTTCAGATCAAAAATTGTTTTCTTGGTCTCCTCTAGTGATTGCTCCAAATGATCATGTTCTTCAGTAGTAGCATACTAAACCTTTTTGAGTTACCTTTTTGTTTTCCTCAACTCCTCAAGAGAACTTATGAGCTCAACTTCGAAGTCTACTTCAGCTTCAATGTCTTCATCTTCATTAACTCCATCAACTGGTTCATCTAGTTCCATAAAGAGATTAGTTTCTCTTTCATCCTCACAGTAGTCATCTTTTGAGGCACTTTCTTCATCTGTAGCATCATCCTCAAAAGTATACAAGTTGTTATGCTTTCAGTAGCTTCATTTTTCTTGTCGGTAGGCTTTCTTCTTTTTATCCTTACCCTAAGGTCTATTGGTTCTTTGTTACTCCTCTCCAACATTCTCACCATAGGGACATTTTGAACCAAAGTGTCCTATTTTACCACAGTTAAAACATTTGAAAGGTAATTTACCTTTGTACTTACTAGATCCTTTTTTAAGCTTCCTTACAAAGTTTGCTACCACTATATCTGAGTCTTTGCTAGATTCTCCATGAGTAATTTTTTCCTTACCCTTTTTGATGGAGTTGAAAGCAACCTCTTTCCTTGAAGTTACTTCACTGGTTGTCCTCATCTCATAAGTAGTTAGAGAGCCAAATAACTCATCCATTGAAAAGGTTTTTCAGATCCTTGTATTCTTCTATTGCAGAGACCTTTGTATCATACTTAGATGTGAGAGATCTAAGTACCTTTTTTATAATAACTTCATCAGATATATCCTCTCCAAGTTCTCTAATAGTGTTCACCATTTTATCAATTCTTTGAAGATAATCAACACTTTTCTCTTCATCTTTCATTTTCAAGCCTTTAAGATGAGAAGTGTTTGCAGTTTAGCCTCCTTGACCTTGACATCTCCTTCAAACAACCTCTTCAATTTATCCCAGGTCTCCTTGGGAGATGAGCAATGCATTACCTTAACAAACTCATTATTAGACATTCCATTGAGAATAGCATGGCTGGCCTTGGAATTATTTTCATACTCCTTCTTAGCATCCAGATTTGTAGGAGGAGTATTAGGGATAGTATACCCAATCTTCATAGACATCCAAAAATCAAACATGGGAGATTTGGAGGAGGATTCATTCCATGCCATTATGTTCCTAAACCATAATCTACCCAAGATAGAGAAAGCTTTGACCAACAAGGAACCTAAGGCTCTGATACTAATTGTAGAACACAAGATATCACTGAGAGGGAGCTGAATTAGTGATATTAAACAATTTAAAATAATGTGTACAACCAGTAGAATAATAAAAATAATAATAAGAAATCACACACAAGAGAACATCACATAACACTTGATATACAAGGAAAACCCAATGTGGGAACAACCTCAGCAAGAAACATTGTTGGAGATCTTCTACTCCAATCCAACCTCATAAGAAAATAACCATTTTACAATGTTTAGGGCACCAAACCACTAAGCACCAACCCCTAGAAATTTATGGGCATCTATCCAAAGGAGCACCAACCCCTAATCTATTCTAAGCACCAACTCAAGGAGCACCAAATCCTACACCGATCACCCACTCAATGAAATACAATGAAATATAAAATGAATATAATGATAAGCACTTTGTTAGAAATGAGTTTTGTAACACCTGCAAACAAATCACTTTGTTAGTTCAACTCTTTTCTGTCATACATCTTCTTCTCTACCGAATCTCAATTCTCTCTATCTAAATTCTCTTCTACTCAACTTCTGCCTTACCAACCCTCCTCTAATACTCACTTTGCTCTCCTTCACTCTCTACTACTATCTTACTGATTTAGCCATTGTCGGTTAGATGAATTGTTAAACTTTGTAACTATTTACTGGTTACCTTATGCCTTGTCGGTTACACCTTCATTATCGATTCTTCTTCCAACTCTCAGTCACTTCAATATATTTCTTTCTGCATTCAGACTGATGAAATCTTGTCCAACATATTCACACTTCCATCATCCTACAACCTAAGTCTTGGATCTTCATATTTATACACATGATTTCCCTCCAAAATTGAAATTCAAGCTTTACGTGCCTAGGGTTTTCTTCACCAACAGCGATCTATATCAAATCAAATCAGATCACATTTCTTGGATTGACAACCTGCAACAAATCAAACATCACTGCCATTTTTAATCCTTCCAATACACACTCACTATATTTAGCAAACTAGATCTTGTTCAATGGCCTTGATTTTTGTCAATTACAATGAATATTCTAGCTGTTTCCTTCTCCAAATCAACAAGACAATTAGAAGTCCTGCTTTGATCATAAAACCAATAATCTCTACCTTTCAATCTTCTTCAAGCCCTAATCCTCTATTGTTGACCCGTGATTTCTACATTCTTCATTTAATATCGACCTAATCAACAACTACCTCGTCGATGCAATATTCACCTACTACTGCATGTTTTCCACCTAGAGTCCACATTTCATCTCTATCAACATCCAACTTGCATGATTGTGTTTGTTAAAACTTGGTCACTGACCAAACACACTATCGGTATTAACCTACCAGATCATCTTAAACTACTGGTATACATTAACGGTTCACCTTCGCATCATGCACTTTCCTATTCTGTCAGTCAGGACATGCTATCCTTTCATTTTCTTATCCAGGTCACACACTTTGCTTCCAATGCAGTATTCACACATTCAATATATATGATCTGGAAATCATCCAATTTGTTTTTCTTCAGTTCTATTTTGTCTGTCTTCCCTTCAATTTGTCTCTTTCTTTCTTACTGGTTGACATCAACATGCCAACAATCTCCAATACTGGTAACATCAACTTGCATATCGGTTGAAATCAATGACAACATAATGTTGCATACTAGTGACATCAACTTGCATAACGGTTGACATCAGTGACAACACAATGCCAACAAAGGTGTGCAGTTCCACCATCCTATCGGTATGGTTTGTGATGTTGATAACATGATGGTTATTCAAAAAATTGCCGACACAAAAGAGATCCACGTGAAAGTTTGACCAAAGTTGATAAGAGAAAATGTGAAGACATGACATGTACAAGTCCAATTAGAGATTGTTAACAATATATGGTTATTGATTAAATGACAACTAAGAGTTTCATTTATGAGAATAAGTGTTTCATGCAAAGATCTCTCCAAGATGATGAGTTAACTCAATAAATTTAGAAAGAATATGATATGAAAGGCGAAAAAATAGAAAGCACAAATTAAGGCAGATTAAGCTCTAGATCTTGATAAGAATTTTTGAATTCTTCTTTTGAGGGAAAATAAAAATTGGAGGGAAAATTCTAAGGAGTAAAAAGGATAATGTGATCAAATGAATTTTTGATGAAGAAATTGCTAAGTGGTGAGTGTGTTGTTGAAGGCAAACTGGAATGCATTTTTGTAGACAAAATGGAAGTAAGAAAACAGAGTGTAATAAATATAGTGTTTATTTCACACCGTGTGGAGTAGACTAAGAGACAAGAAGAGAGCAAAAATATTTTGTTGAGATCAGAGAGTTCAAGACAAATCCTGTAAGCTAAAAAGTGTAGATATAGTTTCAGGTGTGGAAAACAAGATGTGTTACAAAATGTCATTTGTAATGAGGTATTCAATTTGTAGTTGTCATAAATATTTTGTAATCATCTAAGTGGGTGCTCAGATCAGTGGTTGTTGCTCCTTTGGGTTGGTACCCATAAAGATCAGGGGTTGTTGCTCCTTTGGGTTGGTGCCAATAAACTTTATAATCAAACTTTTTCACTATGAGGCTAGATTAGAGTTGTAGACTCTAGCAGCATTTCTCATTGAGGTTTTTTCCCATCTTGGGTTTTCCTCATATATCTTGTGTTGTGCACTGGTCTTTTGTGTGTGTGTGCAAATTTGTTTAGTGTCTTTTCTCATCGTTGCTTGATCATTGTTATTAGAGCTTTAATCTTTTAGAAAGTATAAGTTTTGAGTTACCACTGGTTCACCCCCCCTCTCAGTGGTCCATTTGTGTTCCTTCACTTACAAACTAGTTGAATCCAATCTGAATCTTAGTCACTATTCCATTTGTATTGAGCCTAGATCTATTTGGTTCAACTCTCTTTCAATATAACTAGGTTAGTTAGGTTAGTGGTATTATTATCTTACACCCTAGTTCCTAATTTTCCACCCATTACAGATTCTATGAGTGATCATGTTATGTTTCATTCATGTTAATTCATATACACATTTTAAGGACTTGTCTAAAGAGCATTGCATCACCACCATTTCAATACAACACTAAATTTAATATTTCATTTATGATTTACACTCTATCCTACCAAGGGTAAGATCTCCTTTTCATTCAACATCATTCTAGTGAAATTTAATTCCCACCTAGAGTTTACCTTAGGCAAACCCCTATACAACACAACCTATTCTTCCTCTTCTTTTTATATGGGTTATCATTCTAACAATAGAAAGCTACATATTTATAGAGAGTATATTGATACTTAATTATTTATTTTGAACAATTAAAAGTCATAGACTTTTTTGATTAGCGTATGTATTGGATATATTTTGGCTAAATTTTAGAGTGATCTATATAATATCCTGATTCAAAATCTAGTTTTATTTGATATAGACACCTTCAATAATAGGACAACTAGCTTCATAGTACAACATTTGTAGACCTTGATTTCAGCTATAGGTTCATCTTTCCATATCATTTTTTATATCTATACAATTGAGTTAACTTCTAGTTCTATATTAGTCTATATATGTTGATTATTATCAATTTTACATCATTTTAGTTAGTCATTTCCCATTAATAATAAATCATATCAAACACAAAAATAGGAAATAATCATACAAAACAATGAACTCTACTTTAGGAATGACATTAGTCTTGTTGTCTATTTCCTCTAATGAAACACTATTGATTTGGGATCTTATTTTTTGTCTCTAAACTAGGATCCCATTTCACACCATTTCATTTTGAGGAACTTGGCATGTCTTATAATTGTATAATTTTTAATCTTCTACTTTCAAATCTTATTTTTGTATGAAATTGTAATATTTAGAAGCATTCGTTTCTCAAATCTATCATTTTTGTACTTGCATTATTTAAAATAACAAAATTATACAATATCATTTCTTATGTTATGATTATATCATTTCAAAAAGAAATTTTATTTTATTCTATTTTTATTTTAGTTATATTCATGATGAATATATTTAATAGATAGGATAGTGGCCTAGCCTTCTTTATATTAGTCTATCTATCTTGTAATGTTCCTCCTATTCGTAAGGATATTTTGAGGCAAAACAATGATAATATTAGTGACTTTCTCAATGATATACCTTGTAATGATAAAGTATAGATGAATCATGCTTGTCCCTCTCCTAAAACTAGTCCCACCCATAAGGATATTCTGGTGTAAGGAGATGATTCCATTAAGACTTTCATTCCTGACACTTTGCATATAACTCAATTTTATTGCATTTTTTCTGAAGATGAAGTTTTAATGAATCTTGCTTGTCCCTCTCCTAAATTCAATACTATTCATAAGGGTATTTTGGTGGAAGAGGAGGATAGCACTATAAATATTTCCAATGCTCTCTCCTAACTTAGATGAAGTCTTAGTGACTATAGAGCTTAATCAAGTCAACGCAACCCATGTTTCCAATCATGTGAAACCTCAAATTGTTGTCCATATTTGTCAAGATTCCCCTCAAACTCAAAAGAAACATGTGATTGTTCTAATAGGTTTTAAGAATCCAACTATACCTCCTAAGTACATCTTAAAATTTACAAAATAATTCACTCAAAAGATAGGATGAGTAAAAAGCTGAAATAACATCTTGATTATCATGTAATCCCACACATAGAACTCATAACAATAAGCAAGATTCAAATTTTCCTTAGGTACTTATTAACCTTTCCTTCCTATTTCCCTTATCTATCATAAAATATTGCTAAGTAGTATGATCATATTGAGCAACTTTATGCTAGTCCAACGAAGATGTCCGTTCAGGATTTAGTTTTAAAATTTGCCTATGTACAATAAGATGCTCTAAAAAGTATCACATAAGATAGCCGTCTCACCTTCTATCAGATTAAATGATGTATAAACTTTTCTTGATTGTATGCATTAAAAAATGTTGGATAATGTCAATATGGGTTACCTCATTTATAATTTCAAAAGTAGTAGGATAACCTAATGATTAGGGTGCTCATCAATGATAATACAATAAGATAATCTTATTTGATAATGGATCGAGTCTTAATATTTGTAGTATAGACTTGTTCCTTAAGATCAAAGTGGATGCTTCCCTCATTCAACCTAATTCTCTCTCTATTCATGGCTTTGATGATGTTGGTAGATAGTCATTAGGTACAATTATATTACCTATTAAAGTAGGTCCTATTCTCTTGCCCATGCCTATCCATGTCATGTTTGATACTCTCAATTATAATCTTCTTATTGGTAGACCATGGCTCCATAACATAAAATCAATCCCTTCTACTCTTAATTGTAATCACAAATTAATTTATAATAACATGATATACACTCTAGAAGATGATAACAATTTCTATAGTGGTGTTCAGAATAAATTAGGATATTTATCTTCGCTAAACACTATGATTCCTTCTATAACATAACCTACTATTAATGATGCTTTCTTAGAAAAAAATAGTGGTTCATTAGATTTTATAGTCTCCTTCCATGGAGAGTATAAAATCCCCAAATTTGAAACTAAAGCCTTAAACGAGCCTTGTGTTTCATTTATCCAATCTTCTTCTAATTTCATTCCAACTTCCTTTTCTAACATATATCTTTATGATGATTGGAGTTATTTACACTTCAATCCAATTTAAACTAAGAGTGAAATTTCTCCTCCTTGCATTTCAACACCCATTAATTATCCAACACTTGATTTGCAAAAATAATATGGAGTCGGTTTTAAAATCCTTTCTAAACATGGATATAATACACATTCTTTAAGATGTATGGAATATTAGTGTCATAAATGTTAACCCCTTCATAATTTTTTCTCCTTTTTTATCTCTTACTTTTCTATGTCTTATTCTATGTTATTTCAAGCTTATTTGAGCCCTATCTTATCCTATTGGTTCCAAATGCTTAAATTAGGACATGATTTAACATCACTAGACCTAAAACTCATGACTCCCCTTTTTGGAGTCCTTATTTTGATTAGATTTTATCGACAATGAGCATTATTGTTCCTTTTGGGTGTCATAGTCCATATTGGTGTTTGATCAAAATTCCCCAAAATTTAAAACATTATTAGTGTCAACCTTCCTCTTTTCAAATCAAGTATCATTGGAAGTCATCTTAAATGAGAAACTATCTTGAGAGCCCTATATAGGCTATCATTTATAATTTATTTTCATTCAAGGACAATCAATTCACATGAGATGCTAGTTCTTTCAAGAGATCATCTAAGCACAAAGAGCATCGAGCTATAGTAAGCTATCTTGAAGTTTTATTGAACACTAGTGATTATGTTATGATTTATTCATGTTATTGCATCAACACTAGGATTACTTATCAAAACAAAATTGCATCACAACCATAATTAATCTGAATCTTTAATAATTTCAATTCAACATTTTAATTCTGCATTTCATTTCTAATTTAACCTCTATCCTACTAGGGATGTGATATCTTTTTCATTCAACAATACTATAGTGGAGGTTAATACCTATCATAGGTTTGACTTAGGTAAGTCCCTATACAAAGAAACTATTTTGTCCTCTTCTTTGTGTTCAAGTTATACATTTGACAACAAAAATTTGTAGATTTGTAGAGAGTAGATTGAGAAAAAAAGTTCTAGATTTTGAACTAAAACACAAAAGCATGTACTTAGCCAATTAGCACACATATCCACCAGTTTCTGGATGAATTTTGAAGTTGTGATCTACAAAGAATCCTAATGTCAAAACTAAAGAAATGGATATGTACATGCAAATAGGGAAACTAAATAGGTTTCTCTATGTATCTACATTCTAGATCTATATTACTATTTCTATATTTTATGGTGTATATGTTGCACTTTTTTAAACATAGTCAAGTAGTCATCATTTACATAATTTTATTGAATACATTTAGTCACCTCAATGTTTCACAACAAAAGAATATAAATCTAGTGCATATCTCTCCTCTTAAGACAATATCTAGGCATATCCATGTTTAGATAATGTGATGAAGGATTGAGATCTAAGTTGCCTTAACTAGTCTAGGGATTTTATTTCCTTCATTTTATGTTAACATAGAATACTCCTACTTTAACCAACCACAAAATATCTCAAATGATATTAAGGTGAATATATCTCTTAATGGATCCATAGTGGACTAAAAAGAAGATGAGAACATTGAAAACCTGCTTAACTCCGTTACACACTTGTCCAAAGTGTGGGAAATTTAATAATTTTTACTAGTTTTTCAAATGTTTCTGGTAGAACTTTGCCCTATCATTCGAGTGAGGAAACAGTGTATCTTGGGGAGGTTGAGGAACACCCAAGAAATTACAGAGAAGACCCGATCCTTCCTTTACATTGAATACAAGTAATTTATTAGCAGGGACATAATTTTTTACAGCTTCGACATGAGCCTCATACACACTCATGGCATATTCTCTATCTTCAAACCTCTTGTATTCGCCAAATAAACCATCCCATAGAGTCATCCTGATGACGGCTATCGCTGATGCAGATAGAATATTGTTGGGTTTTATGAAATGAGGATAAAGAGTATCCTTTACACTCTGATACCATTCTTCCTTGTCACGCACAGTAAGGATTACCTTTGCATCAGGACACGCCTCCATCAACTTCTTGTACACTGCTACAGATGGCATGTCCACTGTTACTGTGTATCGGTTGAATACACTTTTCCAATCTTCCGACTTTCCTGACGTATAATTTAATTAAGAATATTAGATTTCTATGATTTATAGTAATTATTGTTGTTGTTTTTGGTTTAGATTGTGTGTGTTTTTTAAATCAACATTTCAGATCGTATTCTGTGTTTTATCATTCATATCATCAAAATGATAGAAAATTCATAGAATAAAAAGAAAAATGACAAAATATGATCACGTGGATGAAAAAATATACACAATCTAAACAACAACATATCATATAATCTAAATTATGACTTAAAATAAAAATTGACTATAACTTATCAGACAAAATATCCAACCATAAATCTGAGTGATCGTTCTTCAATACTTCAGAAGCATGGTAACAGGGAAAGCCTAACATGTTGAGAGCCTCTCTCAATGAGCATGTGCCTGTTCGACAAAGGCCTGTTCCTATCACCTTCAGATCCAGTTTCTCCCCTGCGCATTCTTTCTGTCTGTCAAATCATTCAAATAAGTAAAAAACCAAATGTAGAGTCTATCCATAAAATAAGGTAGAATACCATTATACCATTAACATTCTCCATCTCCATAAGACCCTAAAGACGAGCACAGATGAAGCCTGTAATGTTTGATCGTTTCTAAGCTTTATAACAAGCATTCTCTTAGATTTCTGCAGATCTATGCTCCTTTAAATTTATATATTATAAAGAGCTTGATCTTATCATTTAGATTCCTCGAGCTTACCACTTAGAGCATGATCTTATAAAATATTACAAACAAACATTCTCTTAGATTTCTGCACATCTATGCTCCTCTAAATTTATATATTATAAAGAGCTTGATCTTATTATTTAGATTGCTAGAGCTTACCACTTAGAGCATGATCTTATAATATATTATAAAGAGCATGATCGTATCATTTAGATTGCACGAACTTACCACTTAGATCATTCAAGTGCCTGCCACCTCAGAAGTTATAGAATAAGACGCCTAAAGAAGGATTTATCTTTTACCATGTTGCTTTCACGTGGATAATTCCAAGAAGAACATGGCCTCCACATTTCATGTCATTTTCAGACATTTATTTGCGCAGAGTATGAGAAAAAGTGGAGGCCACTTTTCTGTCAGGAAGATCGCAATTAATTTAAGTAACAATGCTGAGTACATAGATGTCATGACTAGACAGTATTTATAGAAAAGGAGAATTTTTTTTTTTTTTTTAATAGGTCTTTTTTATTCAGTAAAAATATTAAAGTACATATTTTTTTTATTTTTTTTATATTCACTATCGTGAAATCTGGAGGTGTCCTTTCCGAAGCGAGACTAATCCTCCAGTGTGTACGACCCGCTCACAAGCTAGCAACACACACAAAGTTAACACAAGCGGGGATTTGAACTCAAGACCATGGGGAGCATACCCACACCTTAAGTTGTGATCCATGACCGGGCAAGCTAGGGCCGAAGTTTTAAAGTACATATTCAAAAAAAAAGGTCAAGGGATACAAGATCAGCCCGTGAGAGTCACACGGCAAGATGCCAGAGTCAAAAAACTTCCTCAAGCAGCCAAAGTAGAAGCAGCTGAGGGAGGATTTGGATCATCTTTCTTTCCCCATACATCAGGGTCCGACACGGACCACCAATCTTTAGGGTCTTTGTCTTCTCTTTCCTCCCGCATGGAGAGTGAAATCACTCGCCAGAGCGAGGCGGGGAAACTTGGAGGTGGTGGTCGTAGTTCCTTTGCCCGCTCTAAGAGAAATATTATTTGAATTATATTTATCTAATATTAATTATAATTTTAAGTTTGATAATATATTATGAATATAATATAATATAAACATTATAGTTAAGATATATATTTTTAAAATTTTAATGTTAATTTAAATAAAGAATATATATAATTATAATTATAATAATAAGTTTAATTTTTAATTTTTAATTATTATTAAAATTATTTTAACTATATTTATGTATTATTAATTGTAACTCTTAGCTTAATAGAATATTATTAACAATTATAATATAATATCATGCAATAAATTTACACTATAATGTAAATAAGTAAAAAAATTTGAATGATTGAAGGGAAAATACTTAAATTTATGATTAAATACTTGTTAAATTATTTTGTTGATATTAAAATGAATTAAATAATCATTGTTATTATAAAATGTTAGAAAATAGAAAGAAATTTAATAAATATTCTAAGAGATATCAAGATATTAATATTGTTGTTGTTGTTGTTATTAAGATTCATAATAGTCCAACATAATTCTGTAATAACCTTTCTAAATATTATCACATAATAATTTAATAATTTTAAATTGAGTAGGATAATCATAGTTTAATTTATTATTTAAAATTTAAATAATAAATACATGAATACATAATAAAAACTAGATTTTACAAAATTCTAATTATATTAGATTGGATAGTATATTTAATTAGCAGATAGGCTATTATATGGGGGAAATCCCCACAAGGGAATGTGTTTCACATGGTGAACTGGCCACTGAAATGTTGTTTCATGCTGAGATGTTTGTTAAAAAAAATTGGCACAAAAATTAGCATCCTCCACCACTCTTTTACCATATATTCTCAAGATAACACTTTTATTTGGGAAAAATAACTCCACTCTTTCATCTAGGCTCAACATAGATTCTATATTCCATAATAGAACTTCCAGCTTGTGCAATAATAAGAGCTTTGGAACAAGGCATGAAAATAAACTAGATTATAATGGAAATGGAATATTTGTCAAGTATTGTATTTGCAAGTTCTGTGAGAGACATGTAGGCAAAATTGTGGAAGCATACACATGACACATAAACTATTTGACAATATACCTTAGAGAAATGTGATCCCCTAGAATGTTGTGGTTGTTGGATATACACAAAACAGTCTTCTTGACAAGGCTTTAAATATTTTAGCGTTTATGCCTAAATGAGATGTAGCCTCATTGAGTTGAATGATTGTAGGATACACACAAAAATGGATATGTTGAGAACCGGGGATACAAAACAAGGTATAGACATTTGTCAAGCCATAATAAGAACTCGACTTTTATTAGTAATTATAGCTGCAAGTTCTCTCGTAGATATGTATGTGAAATGTGGAAGCATACACACTGCACATGAACTATTTGATAAAATGTTGCGTAAAAGTGGTGTTTTATGTAGTACTATGATTGCAAGATAAGTGCAACATAATGTTCTTGATGAGGCTTTAAAGGGAATCAAAGGAATGTATCACAAAGATAAAGTTTCAAAAAGTGTGGGGTATGCCCAACATGGGTTTTCCAAAAAAGCCTTGGAAATTTTCAAGTAGATACAATTGGCAAGTATAAATTCAAATTCAATGACCTTTGCTAGCACCCTCCCTACTTGTGATAAAATGGGACCTCTGGAATAGGGTATAGACACATATAAAAACATTATGAACGTAGATTTTTGCCAATTATTATCGTTGGAGATGCTTTGGTAAATATGTATGCAAAATGTGGAAGAACAAACAAGGCATGTTAAATATTTGATAAAATACCTCAAAGAGATGTTGTTTCATGAAATGCACAATGATCACAAGATTTGCAAGAAATAGATATGTTGAAAAGGTTTTAGAAAATTTCAAACAAATGCAATCTACAGGGAATGTGGAAAAAGGCTTAAGGAGGTGGTTTTTAGGTTACCATCTATATTAGGAAATATTTGCTTTCTCATCATTAACTATCGGGAAAAGACTTTATCTCAGCCTTACATGGGGAACAATAGTTATCTAGCTATTCTTGTGAGAAGGAGAGAAAAGATGCCTGCTTAAGTGATATATTGCTTTCTTTTATGTCTTATCTCTAAACAAGCCAAGTTTGAGTCTTGGAACTTTGAGAGGCCAGTAAGAGAGTTTCAAAAAATAAGCCTCAACTTAATGTTTTTTGCCATTGGCTTAAGAGGAAAAGGTTGAAGCTAAAATTTAATATTGCATGTAATTAATTTTGTTAGCTAGCATTAAATGGGTTGCTAAATCCACCCCTTTCTATTAGCAATGCTTTATCAAAGGCTATTGGAGGCAATTCCTAGAACCCAACAGAAACTGAAAAATAGGATATGTTGAGGTATCATCACATATATGCATTATAGTATTAATAATTAAAATTAGATTAGTTGTGGTTTCAATATTGACCATTTCAATATAGATACTTATGAATGTTGGAAGTTTTTCTTATGTCACATAAGCCCATGTGTCATTATGTAAGTTGGCTTGAAACACTTAAAGATTATTTTTCTATTTCTTCTGCCAATTTACATATTTACCTTCCTATTTTTCTGATGTTATGAACATATCAAAGTCAAATGCACTACATCTTATTTGTTCCATAATCTAAACATAATTTGTTGTTTAGAGCATAAATGTGTTGTTTTTGTGTTTATTCATAGAGGAACTATATTTTTTACATTTATATAAATGTCAAATATCTATATTGTTTCTCATGTGTGCATCTACAGAATATTTTAGATCCAAATCTTTGCAATTATCAATTATGTTCTTTTCCTCAACTACACAAGTATTTTACAAGGATTATCCATGTTTCTAGTAAGTGGATTCTAGGAGATCATCAGAATTTTGTCAAGGATATCATAAGAGAATTACAACGTAAGAACCATGAGGTATAGTTTCAATTGGTTTATTTTCTAGTTCAATTTCTTATTACTTTATGGATAATACCTACATTTCACATTGTTTTTGATAAAGATAAACGGGTTTTACATGGTCCCGGAACCAAGAGTTTTACAGAAACTGTTTATCACCTAGCCAAATAGAAACCAACAACAAAATAGGGGAACACCCTAGACCAATCTCAAAAGAAAAAAGAAACAACGGGGAACAAAACAAAGCACAAACAAATACTCAATTAAGCGAGTGCACAAGCTCCTTGTTCTTCTAGATGGTAACCTTGTTGATTTCCTCCAAGTCCTCCATAATGAACCTAGAGGTACCCTTATTGCTGCTCCTACTTCTGGTCCTAGAATTAAGGCCCGTAGTTTTATTGCCACCCACAACAGAATCTTTACCACCCAATTCTTTATTTCTGTTACTATCACTAGGATAATCACTATCAATAGGATTGGATCTCTACTCTGCCACCATGGCATTGATCTTTCTGGGGCCCTCCATACTATTTCTCATGGCCTCCTTTCTTATGTCTACCAGATTCTTAAGGTTATTCTTGATCTCCTCCATAAACTGCTCAACCTTCTCAGTTCTTTGCTCACGATTACATTTCATAACCTCCAAATCATGGGAAAGCTTTTGGGTCATGATCTTGAGCTTCTCCATTTTTTTAGGCTCAAGCGAATCAGTGAAGATATCAATTATCTCTTTAATCCCCTCTTTGAGGGTATCAATCTCCTTCCCCACCCACTTCTAGCAGTTCTCCTAGATTCTAGTTGCTTCCATCACCAGATTCATCTGAGTACTTTCCTCTTGTAAGCCACTATCCACATCTTTAGGTAGAGTCCCCTGCTTCTCCTTAAGGAAATGAAGAGGAATGCCCAATTTGATTTCCCGGTCCAAGGTCTTGGGACCATAGTCTTTAGCAACCAACTTCTTCTTTTTGGAATATAAGGCTCAGTTTGAGAAACTATCTTGTTGGTCAATTTATATTTACTTGCAACCCATCTGGGGGGTTCTTGCTACTATGGGTTCCAGGAGTGACCAACATCTCACCCTCTTCAATTGGCTTGTAATCAGGGTCAACAAGAGGTTTGATGCTCCCACTATCCTCCATCTCCATATCCGTATCAGAGACATATTTAACATCAGTATTAGGGATTTGGCCTTTCTTAGAGAGAGAGGGCACAACTTCATGGACTTTGGCACTCTCCATAATGAGCACAATAAGCCCTTCAATGAGGACCGGATTATTCAAATTTATGGAGTTCTTACATATGGTTTTTTATAGCTGATACTTGAACATAAATGGAGTGATCATCTTTTTGTCTTAAAAATCCTATTCAATAGTGTAAGGGCCACTTTTGGGCTGAATGTAGGCTTAAAGAGTTGTAGATTAAGGTTGGAGTTTTTAGTTTGGAGTTGGTTGTGACTTATACCCAATGGTACCTTGTTTGAATGATCCATATCTAGAGTACTTATCTTGTAATAGAGACCTAATGAAGGCCTAAATGAGCAGGTCAATCTTGTGGTTTAGTGATTAGTCTTAAATAAAGTCTCTTAACCCAGTAGTTTGTTGTTTGGAAATGTGTAGTTTTCTCTTAAATGCTCTTGGTCTTTACTTAAGGTCCTTGGTGGAAGAGTTACTCCCCTGTGAAGTTAGGATAGTCTACTAGGCCTAATTGCCATCATTATGATTAATGCTTGTAATGCCACATTGGGGCTGTGTAAGTGGTGTTTTTGTGTTGCTTGGAGGTCCTCATGATGTATACAAATCCTTGAATGTGTCTATACACCTCTAAATATAATTTATTATTGTTCTCTCTTGGTTCAAGTGCAAGTTGTCAAGACCATCCTTTGCAAGTAGGTTTTATTGATGAGTGCCCATGGAGTCTTCTGATCCATCTGATCCTTATTGATTGTTAAAAGGGTTTTAGGTTTTGATAGCCTCTGCATCAATATTTCTTAGATGTTGGAATTTCAAGTGCCTTTGTAGATATGTATGTAAAATGTGGAAGCATACAATTAGCAGGTGAACTATTTGTTGGTGTAAATAATTATTCATCATGGATATTATTACACTTACTTAAGTTTACTTAGGATAATGCATTTCATAGTAGTTTGGATATGAGACACTTGGGTGTTTGTGCCTCATTGGGATAGTGTGTGTAGGAGAAATTCCACCTCTTATGGTGTTGATCTTGTTATTACACTATCATATCCACTTATTGTGGAGTGATAATTCCACCTTCGGTGGGTGATCCACCTCATGTGGAATATTATATTATTTCTCCTACCTACCCACACCTATTTCCTACCTACCCTTGTTTCTCATTGAGCCACTTGTCATATTTGTGTGCTCATACATCCACATGGCCTTGCCTATATAAGCAGGCCTCTATTCATTGTATTGGTTAATCCAGTTGATCATTTTTATATTGATGAGAATACAGTTTGTTCTTGTCATTCTATTGTCTCTTTTATGCTTTTCATTGTGCCCTTGATCTTGGCAAAATCCAACATGGTATCAGAGCTATTGGGGCTTCGTTGATCAGTTTTTGGAGACATCGTGGAAGGCTTCTATTTTCGGATTTGGGGATCTTCATTTTTTGGAGGCATCATACAGCGATTTGGACATCACCGTTGAATCCGGGAGGCCATTTCCATAAATTTTGACTATAAAGTCGACCTATTTTGGTGAGGAAAATTTTTTTCCCCAATTTGGCTATATTGTACGGATTTTCGAATTTTTATATATTTTTTTCAAAAAAAATATATTTTTTGTTTTTCTGAATATTGTTTTGAAAATCAAAAAAAAAAAATCAAAAAAAATCAAAAAAAAATTGAAAAGCAAAAAAAAAACAAATATTGGTTTTTGGGGGGTCCGCAGACCCCCCCCCCCGTGCTCGCCGTACCTCCTGTTTGCAGGTACCTGCAGGTCTGTGCGCGCAGGTACTCCGCCCGACGTCTGCATCGTCCACCGCGCCTCCCTCGTACCGCGGCCTCCAGCTCGCCGCCCGAGCAGCGCTTGTCCCCGGCGTCACCTCCCCACTCGCCCGCCTCCGCAGCTCCCTTCGGGCTTCGCCTCCCGTGCACGTCCCGGCTCTGCTGCAGCGCCTCCTCGGCGCCCGCTCCCGGCCAGCTCCGCCTCCTCCCCGGACTCCGGCGCCTGCGGCCTCCAGCTTCCGGTGACACTGTGACCGCCGGCTTCAGACTCCGGCGAAGACCTCTCCGGCAGCCACGTCACCCGGACACGCGGACAGAGACAGGTGGACCACGCCCGCCACGTGGCAGGCGGCCACTGGCCCGTGGATAAACACATCCGTACGCCACGCAGATCACCGTACGCACAGTCAGCAGTACGGACGCACACATCAGCCTGCACAGTCATCATTTCCGTACAGTACGGACTGCACAGTCAGCAGGCCGAGTCATCCGTCCGTACAGTACGGACGCCCAGTCAGCCAGGCAGCGAAGTTTTCGTGACGGTCATACGGCCGTCAAATTTAACACAGTGGTTTGCTGACGTCAGCGCTACATCAGCATTTTTTGAAAATTTTTAAACCCCTCTCCATTGGGCTTTTCAGTTTTGCAGTCCAACTTTGGAAGGCCATATCTTGCTCATTTTTGCTCCTTTTTTGGTGCAATTTTTTTTGAAATGGGCTAAAATTTCGTGCTCTTCGCAGTGGTGTGGTTATTTTCTGATTTTGATGCACAGGTTTTTCGGAATTTTCGGATTCTCTCAGCTGTACCTGTCCAATCCTCAATTCTGCAACTTCAAAGGCCTCGTTTGAGCTCATACGACCTCCTTTTCAGGTGCCGTTTTTTTTTAAAGTGCTTATTTTTTCGTCTACTTTCAGAATCTATGATCAGATTTCAGAGATTTTGAGTGAAAATTGTACTTTCAGATATTGGTCTTATTTGGCCTATTAGGTACTTGTAAATTGCTTGGATCTTAGCTAGATCTCTTGCATTTTCAGTTGAGTCTCTTTTGGCCTTCTTGAGGCAGTTGTAAAATTGTAAATCAGAAATCCACTTTGCCATTTTTTGCAAGTGGCCCATTGTATACGCACTACTTATAAAGTGCCAAAATCATCACATTTGGGGGGGTTCTTTGATTGAGTGAATTTGGGGGGGTGTCTTGTGTGATTGTGCCTCTTTTGTGCTCTTTCCATTCTTGTTGCAATGAGTCCTAATAAGTTTCCACCATTAACTCCACATAATTATGCATCATGGAAAATTAAAGTATGGAGTAAACTAATGGAAAAGGGTCTCACACACTACATAGATGGAACAATAACAGCACCACCTGATCCTAAGGCTGATCCAAATGCTCACTTAGAATGGCTCACTAAGAATTGCATGGCTCTTGGAACCTTACGCAAGTATGTATCAGATGACCTCATTTTCCACATTGAGAAGTGTAAAACAATTAAAGAGGCTTGGGATATGTTTCAGAAATTGTATGGACAAGTTGATGAAATCAGAGGCTACCAGATTGATAATGAGCTCACCAACTTAGATCCCAAGAATTTTGATACAATCCAAGATTATGTAACCAAAGCAAATGAGCTAAGAGCAAAGCTAAAGGATTGTGGAATAGACAAAAAGGATGCTCAATTGATATTCAACTTGTTGGACAAGCTTGCACCAGAGTATGCAGCATTTGTATCAAGCTTCCAAACTCATCGTTTGACAGTGGGGAGTTCTTATGTTATGCCTTCTTTTGAAGCTTTCACAGAAATGTTGATATTGGAACAATCCAAGTTGTTGAACATGGGGCTTCTCAAGTCTTCAAAGTCCAAGGCTTTGGTAGCAAATCAAGGAAATCAAGGAAGTCAAGGCAAAAATTCCAACAAGAAGAAGAAGCAATCTAAGTCTCAACCACAACAAGAAAAGGGACAATCATCCTCTCCATCACAAGGCAATCAACAATCCTCTTCCAAGAAGGGGACAACACCTAAGAAGGATAAACCAACTTGTGCATATTGCAAAAAGTATGGTCATGATGAGCATCGATGCCACGCAAAGCAAGTTGATGAGTTAACCAATCTTCTCAAGAAAAACAACATCAACTTGCCATCCGCCTACACAAAGAAGGATTCATCTTCTTCCTCCTCACAGTCAAAAGGAAAAGGGCAAGCATTTGTGGCTAAAACAGGTTCTTCACAGCAATGGATACTTGACTCGGGTGCCTCCTATCACATGGGTTCTACAAAGGAGCAGTTTTCTTCATTAGAGCCATCTAAGGTACCTCACATTTACATAGGTGATGATACACAAGTAGAGGTTGAAGGGAAAGGTTCAGTTGACATGGATGATGGAACATTTGAGAATGTTCTCTATGTTCCTAACTTGTCTACCAACCTTCTCTCCATCTACCAAATCACTCACTATGGGAATGGGAAAAAGGTTGAGTTTACACCAGATTCGGTTGTGGTAAAAGAACTTGATGATGATGCCTTGGTAGCAGTGGGACAAGTCAATGACAACTCAAGGCTTTACTCATTTTCCCACTTTGTGCCATGTTCACCTTCTAGGGCCTTGCTTACTCATTCAAATTCAGAAAGTAAGCTATGGCATGAGCGGTTTGGTCACCTCAACTACCGCTATCTACAGCAGCTCAGTACTAAAGACATGGTCACAGGTCTTCCTCGAATCAGCTTTTCAGAGGGTGTATGTTCAGGATGTTCCATGGGCAAGCATCCCGAAGAGAAATTTGATAAAGAGAAAACTTGGAGAGCTTTGGAAGTTCTTCAACTTGTTCACAGTGATGTAGCGGGTCCATTTCCAGCACCTTCATTTAGTAAGGCCCGCTATGTTCTTACCTTCATTGATGACTACTCCCGCTTCACTTGGGTCTACTTTCTCATTCATAAGAGTGAAGTATTTGACAGATTTCAGGACTTCAAGGCTCGTGTGGAAAAGCAATCAGGGAAAGTGATCAAGATTCTTCGTACAGATAATGGCAGGGAATATGTGAACAAGAGACTTGAGGACTTTTGTACATTTGAGGGGATTGATCTTCAGCATTCTGTTGCATACACTCCACAGCAGAATGGGGTTGCAGAACGCAAGAATCGAACTCTCAAAGAAATGGCTAGCTGTATGATTCATGCACGTTCTCTTGATCCCGCCTTTTGGGCAGAGGCTATCAGTTGTGCCACACACATCCAGAATCGGGTTCCTCACAAAGCTTTACAAGGTATTACTCCTTTTGAAGCTTGGGTTGGTAGAAAACCGATTGTGAGACATTTCAGAGTCTTTGGGTGTCCAGCATGGGCTCGCATTCCGCCACAGAAACGCAAGGCATTGGAACCACAGAGTCGGCCTTGCATATTTGTTGGATATCCTGAGGGTGTTAAGGCATACAGATTGATGGATCCAGAGACACATGAGGTATTCATTGAGAGGAGTGTTCACTTTGAGGAAAGCTCTCCTAGCTTAGCCTCTCTTCCTCCTCCACCTTCCTCCATTGTGGATGGAGATGTTAGTGATTCAGATGATGAGACTCCCTCAACTCCGACTCGCAGGGTTACACCTCCGCAGGGTCCATTTGTAGTTGAGGTGCCTCATTCTCCACCTCCACCTAGACCTCGTTGGGCTCGACAGACACTTGAGTCCGCGGGTTCTCTTGTTGGGGATCCTTTGGATACACGGAGAACACGATCACAACATCAGGAACATCCACATGCATTTATTGCTACCGCTTCCGATCCACAGACATTCAGGGAAGCATCAGGGGTTCCTGAGTGGGACCAAGCTATGGAGGAAGAGTATAGTTCCTTGATGAGGAACAACACATGGGATCTAGTACATCTCCCTAAGGGGAGAAAGATGGTTCGATGTAAGTGGATCTATCGAACTAAGTTTGCAGCGGATGGTAGTGTGGATAAGTATAAGGCACGGCTTGTTGCCAAAGGTTTCTCGCAGGTTGCAGGTGTTGACTATACTGAGACCTTTGCACCCGTAGCTAAGATGAACTCCATTCGTTTGACACTTGCTATAGCTGCAGCTCATGGTTGGGCTGTACATCAGATGGATGTGAAGAGTGCCTTTCTTCATGGTGATCTAGATGAGGAGATTTATATGGAGCAGCCACAGGGTTTCATCCAGGATACTTCTTTGGTTTGCAGATTGAGGAAATCTATCTATGGCCTTAAGCAGGCCCCCAGGGCTTGGTATGCCAAGATGGACTCCTTTCTACTCTCTGCAGGTTTCACCAGGTGTCATTCCGATCCGAATGTCTACATTTTGCGACAGGATGACTCTCACTTGATACTAGTACTCTATGTTGATGACTTGATCATTACAGGGAGTACTGCATCCATCATTAGCAGGGTCAAATCTGCTTTGCATGACAGATTTTCTATGACTGACTTGGGTCTTTTGCACTACTTTCTCGGGATTGAGATTTCACAGTCATCTTCCGGGATTACTCTATCGCAGCCCAAGTATGCTCTTGATCTACTTGCACGCTTTCATATGGCTGATTGTAAGCCTGCCCCGACTCCCTTTCTTTCAGGAGTCAAGCTTGAGGCTCAGTGTTCTTCTCCACTAGTTGATGCCACTTTGTATCGTCAGCTTGTGGGTAGTCTCATCTACTTGACTCATACACGCCCTGATATTTCATTTGCAGTTGGCATGGTTTCCCGCTTCATGCAGGAACCACATGAGCTTCATTGGAAAGCCGCCAAACGCATTCTACATTACATCCAGGGTACACATCACTATGGGATTCACTATGCAGCAGGCATAGGACTTCGCTTGGTTGGTTACACAGACTCCGATTGGGCTGGCGATCTAGTTGATCGTAAGTCTACTTCTGGTTACAGTTTTCACCTTGGTTCAGGCCCCATTTGTTGGCAGAGCAAGAAGCAACATGCTATTGCTCTCTCTTCGACTGAGGCTGAGTATCGAGGCGCTGTTAACGCAGCGACTGAGACCATTTGGCTCCAGCAGATTCTCACAGAGTTTGGGTTTACTACTCCACGGCCGACAGTCCTATATTGCGACAATCAGAGTGCCATTGCCATCTCGAAGAACCCGGTCCAGCACCAGCGGACCAAACACATCGAGATTCATATGCACTATATCCGAGAGCTCATCCAGGAGCAGGTCATTGATTTGCAGTATTGTTCTACAGCAGAGCAGGTTGCTGACATATTCACCAAACCTTTCACCGAGAGTAAGTTCCAGCAGTTGCGAGCTCTCTTGGGGGTGCGGGATGTGTCATTAGGGGGGGTCAGCTGACCTCTCCTTCCTATCTTCTGGGGGGGACTTTTTCCTCTTTGAGGTTTTGTCCTTCCTCCTTGAGATTCTTTTGTACATTCATCTCTCTTTTGGGGGGGAGTTTTTTCCCACTGGGTTTTCTCCTTTTCTCCGGTTGTGAGAGATTGCATTGCATTGTTTTGCTTGCATTTGCATGTTGTACATGGGTACCTATCATGGCCTTGTAGCCGGGACCCATCCTGCTTAGTTGCATTGTAGACTTAAGTGCATTCCCCTAAGTTGCACTTAAGGGGGGGTGTTGGTGTAAATAATTATTCATCATGGATATTATTACACTTACTTAAGTTTACTTAGGATAATGCATTTCATAGTAGTTTGGATATGAGACACTTGGGTGTTTGTGCCTCATTGGGATAGTGTGTGTAGGAGAAATTCCACCTCTTATGGTGTTGATCTTGTTATTACACTATCATATCCACTTATTGTGGAGTGATAATTCCACCTTCGGTGGGTGATCCACCTCATGTGGAATATTATATTATTTCTCCTACCTACCCACACCTATTTCCTACCTACCCTTGTTTCTCATTGAGCCACTTGTCATATTTGTGTGCTCATACATCCACATGGCCTTGCCTATATAAGCAGGCCTCTATTCATTGTATTGGTTAATCCAGTTGATCATTTTTATATTGATGAGAATACAGTTTGTTCTTGTCATTCTATTGTCTCTTTTATGCTTTTCATTGTGCCCTTGATCTTGGCAAAATCCAACACTATTTGACAAAATTCCCTAACCATGTAAGCTTTTCTCATGTTTTATATCTTGCGGAAATGAAAGATTAGTGGAGATTGATTTTCTTTAGGGAAAATGGTGTCTCAACCTTGCATTTGCATAAGATTATTGTTTTGAGAGTGAATTGGCCTGAAATTTTACCCAAAACTTTGGATTGGCTAGATAATAATTCAAGTAAATTTTTCTTGCAAGATCATGTGTATATTTGATGATATTAAAGTTTTCATTTTTAAAAGTTATGAATGAAATTTTTGGAGTCAATTTAGAGGGATTTACGGGCTCCAAGATGACCCAACATTGTTCATAACTAGTATAGAGGGATAAAACTTCATAGATCACATTTCTAGGTTTCCAACACTTTAAATAAGTCATCAATCGAACACCCATTTCAAAAGTTATGGCCTTTATAAGTTTGGTCTCTTGAAAAAGGATATATAAAAATGTATCAGCCACATAAATAAGCTATAAAAGGAAGGTACATATCTTTATTTGTGTTTTGACACATCATAGGGCATCTAGGATTGGAGATAAGATAGGTTCCACTTTATTGGGTGATTTTAACCCTTTCTTTTATAGTACCATTTGATAGTTTCATGTATTGTATCTCATATATATGAGGTGTGTGAGATGGAGGTTGTGTGTAAGAGTCTTAAAGATATTGAGTTGCCTCTAAATCTCTAGCTAGTGATACACTTGTTAAAATATTTCTCTATGAGTGTATTATAATTTATTATTGATTTTTGAATAGTATATTGTGTGACTTTTGTAGTGTGGGGTTTTTTTTCGGAAGGCTCTTCCCCATGAAAACCAATATGTTGTGGTATGCATGCTATTTATGTTTAGTTCAATTAATTTTTTGTCACTTTTGTGAGGTCCTATGATAGCTTTTGCATTACTCTCCTCTCAAGGTTAGTGTAGGAAGTTGTTCAACTACTTAACTTCCTTACACGTGGTATCAAAGCCTAGAATCACCTTTGGTTTTAGTTGCAGATTGGGTTTTTTGAACTAATCCATATTCTAGTGGGTGTTACTTTCACATGAATAATTCCAAGAAGAACATGGACATTTGTCATTTTCAAAGATTTCTTTGCACCTGAGTATGAGAAAAATCCAATTTTGAGTGGAGGCTACTTTTGTGTCAATAAGTCCACAATTAATTTAGTAACAATGTTGAGTTAATAGATGTCATAACTAGTTAGTACTTATAGAAAAAGAGAAATATTATTTTAATTATAGTTATCTAATATTAAATATAATTTTTAGTTTGATAATATATTATGAATATAATATAATATAAATATTATAATTAAGATGCAGTAATAGTTTACTCTTAATATAGTTAGAGAATATATATAATTATAATTATAATAATGTTTAATTTTAAATTTTTATTTTTAATTATTATTAAAATTATTTTAACTATAATTATGTACTATTAATTGTAACTCTTAGCTTAATAGAATATTATTAACAATTATAATATAATATCATGCAATATATTTACACTATAATATAGATTAAAAAAAGAATTGAATAATTGAATGGAAAATACTTAAATTTATGATTAAAAACTTGTTAAATTATCTTGTCGATATTAAAATGAATAAAATAATTATTATTATTATAAAATATTAAAAAATAGAAAGAAATTTAATAAGTATTCAATGAGATATCAAGTTATTATTATTATTATTATTATTATTATTATTATTATTAGTCCAACATAATTCTCTAATAACTTTTCTAACTATTATCAGAGAATAAATTAATAATTTTAAATTGAGTAGCATAATCATAGTTTAATTTATTCTTTAAAATTTCCAGAATAAATAAATAAATATGTAATAAAAATTAGATTTTACAATGTCCAAGGGGTTGAGCTTAACTGATTAAAATACTGGGTTCTCACTATGGAGACCCAAGTTCAATTCCCAATAGGGACATCTAAAATGAATTCTAAGTTGTGACTCTTGGTCTTCCATAAAAATGGGGAAGGTCTAGGGTCAATCTAATCAAACATAATAATAATAATAATAATAATAATAATAATAATAATAATTCAAAATACCGTAGCTTCGGCCTATTACCTACCAAAAAAAAAAATTAGATTTTAAAAAATTCTAATTATATTAAACTAGATAGTAGAATTGAAATTTATATTTAATTAACAGATAGGCTATTATATGGGGGAAACCTCCATAAGGGAATATGTTTCATGTGGTGAACTCGTCACTAAAATGTTGTTTCATGTCAAAAAGTTTGTTAGAAAAAAAAAATGGCACAAAATTTAGCATCCTCCACCACTAGCGCCCACCACTCTTTCACTGCATATTCTCAAGACAACACTTTTATTTGGGAAAAAGAACTCCACTGTTTCATCTAGGCTCAACATGGATTGTACATTTCATAATAGAACTTCCATACTATGCAAAAATAAGAGCTATGGAATAGGGCATGAAAATAAACAAGAGTATAATGGAAATGGGATATTTGTTAGATGTTGTATTTGTAGGTTTTGTGAGAGACATGTAGGCAAAATGCAGAGTCATACATTAGACGCGTAAAATATTTGACAATATACCTTAGAGAAATGTGGTCCCTTGGAATGCTATGGTTGCTAGATATGCACAAAGTGGTCTTCTTGACAAGGCTTTAAAGATTTTAAAATTTATGCCTAAAAGAGATGTAGTCTCATCGTGTTCATTGATTGTAGGATACACACAAAAATGGGTATGTTGAGAACAATGTATACAAAACAAGGTATAGACATCTATCAAGCAATAATAGGAACTAGAATTTTATCAGTTATTGCAGTTGTGAGTTCCCATGTAGATATGTGTGTATACTACACATGAATTGTTTGACAAAATGTCACATAAAAATGGTGTTTCATGTAGTACCATGATTTCAAGATATGTACAAAATGATTTTCTTGATGAGGCTTTAAAGGTCATCAAAGGAATGTCTCACAAAGATAAGGTTTCAATAAGGGCAAGATATGCCTAGCATTGGTTTTCTTAAAAAGCCTTGGAAACTTTTAAGTAAATACAACTGGCAAGTGTAAATTCAAATTCAAACACCTTTTCTAGCACCCTCCCTACCTATGATAAAATGGTACCACTGGAACAGAGTATGGACATCCATCAAAACATGATTAAGGTGAATTTTTATCAATTATTATCATTGGAGATTCTTTTGTAAATATGGACATGCAAAATGTGGAAGCACAAACATGACACGTTAACTGTTAGATAAAATACTTCAAAGAGATGTTGTCTCGTGAAATGCACAATGATCACAAGATTTGCAAGAAATGGATATGTTGAAAAGGTTTTCAAAATTTTCAAATAAATTCAATTGATAGGTAATGTGGAAAAATTCTTGAGGTGGATTTTAGGTTACCATCTATATTAGGAAAAAAAAAATTTCATCATCATCTATGGGGAAAAAGACTCTATCTAAGCCTTGCATGGGGAAAACTACCTATCTAGCTATTCTTGTGAGGGGGAGAAAAGAAGCCTGCTTAAGCGAGATATTTCTTTCTCTTATGTCTTATCTCTAAACATGCCAAATTTTAGTCTTGGAATTTTGAGAGGCAACTAAGAGTGTTAAAAAAAATAAGCCTCAACTTCTTATTTTTTGCCATTGGCTCAAGAGGAAAAGGTTGAAGCCAAAATTTCATATTGGATGTAATTAATTTTGGTAGGTAGCTTTAAATGGGTTGCTAGAGTCATCCCTTTGTGTTAGCAATGTTTTATCAAAGGCTATTGGACGTAATTCCTAGAATCCAACAAAAACCAAAAATAGGATATGCTAAGGTATCATCACATATATGTGTTACATTATTAATAATAGGAATTAGATTAGTTGTTTTTCCAATATTGACCATTTCAATGGAGATACTTATGAATGACCAGTGGAAACTTTTCTTATGTCACATAAGTGCATGTGTCATTGTGTAAGTTGGCTTGAAACACTTAAAGATTCTTTTGCTATTTCTTGTTCCAATTTACATATTTACCTTTCTGTTTTTCTTATGTTATAAATATATCAAAGTCAAATGCAGTTCTTATTATTTGTGCCATGATATAAACTTTTTTTTTTTTAGAGTATAAATGTGTTGTTTTTGTGTTTACTCATACAGGAACCACATTTTTCACATTTATATAAATATTGAATATCTATATTATTTATCATGTGTGATGGAGAATATTTTAGATTCAAATCTTTGCAATTATCAATTGTGTTCTCTTGCTCAGCTACACTGATTTTGTAAGGATTGTTCATGTTTCTAATAGGTGGACTCTAGGAAATCATGAGGATTTTGTGAAGGATATCACAAGAGAATTAAAACCTAAGAACCATGAGGTATAGTTTTAATTGGTTTATTTTCTAGTTCAATTTAATATTTGTTCTTATTACTTTGTGGATAATGCCTACATTTCACATTATTATGGAGTTCTTACATATGGTTTTATTTAGCTGATACTTGAACATAAATGAAGTGAACATATTTTTGTCTTAAAAATCTTATTCAATAGTGTAAGGGCCACTTTTCAATTGAATGTATAATTAAAAGAGTTGTATAGTTGAAATCAATTTATATGAGGTAAATTTGTGCCATTGAACAAGAGATACATCTTATGGAAATGATAAGTAGACATGAACTCAAGAATAATTATTTAATAATATTGAATTACAAGTGGAGATATATAATGGATTCAATGATGATATAAAAGAAAAATAGTCATTAAGTTATCATATTATGTTGACTTTGAATTTAGGTCATGGTAGTTCTGTTAAGAGGAATTTAAATTCTATAGAATTTTACAAGCTTGAAGTGTTACAGTTTTGTCCATGATTTTTTCTTTAGTTAGAATTTGTATTCATCTATAAAATATTTTAGGTCTTATTAATTGAACAATTACAATAGGAATTAATTAACAATCTAAAACATTCTTATGACAATAGAAGGCCAATAATTGGATATCCAATTTATTAGTGACAAGATTCGTGTAATTATTTTATTAATTGTTTATATGTTTTGACACATTCCTATGTATTATTTACAATATAAAAACTAAAGCAATAGACTACATGAAATTTTCTCATATATTCTTTTAAAATGGGAGTTATAGAACAAGGTGTAGATATCTACCAAAGCATCATTTGAATTAAATATTTGGTGCAAGGCAGATATGGCTCCAAGGAGCCTATCAAGTGTTTTTCACTTCTTTTCATCTTTTGGTTGTTCATTTGGGATGTAATAACGTCCGAAGGACTATTTTGAAACATTGTGAAGCCATGTGAAGTCATCTTGTAGGCATTGATACCAATTGCTTGAATGTAGCCAATTAGGACCCCATTGGTCAAAGTTGGTCAATGCCTTGCAATTTGTGGAATGAGAGTGAAATTGATGTAATTCATGTTTTAAAGCCCTTTTTGGCATGTGGAAATTTAATTAGAGGGGTTTAGAGTTGTTTTATATATGGAGACAAAAGTTGTCAACTTTGTCAAAAATTGCTAGTGCAACTTTTGCATTTTTAAGGTGTTCATTGTATCAACTAATCTTCCCAATGGATAACTAATTCAAAATATAGTTAGGATTGGCTGGGATAAATGTAAGGAGTATAAATATGCCTTCCTATGATCGAAGGAGAGCTGTTGATTTTGTTCTGGTGAAGGAATCAATAAACTTGCTCTATTTTCTGCTAAGTCTCATGGCTTTCCAGTAACAGTCTTTTTGTGTAATCATATTTAGCACTCCCATGGTCTAAATTTGATATCATTGGAAGGAGAAGAGAGCCAGATTTCATTTCCAACTGGTTTGGGCTCAATCCATTAAGTTTGGACAAATTTAGAGGTAGTTGAGTGCAAACAGGTGTGAAACCCTCACTATTTAAGGTTTGCTGATAAAATGCCTATAACTTAGTATTCCAACTTTGAAAAATTCTACAATTTTGGGGAATACTAGGTTGTAGGGTCTATTTTCAGATCTTGGTGGTGGAAAAGCAAGGAAAACTGATGGCAAAGTGGTGTTGGTGATTTTGGGTATGGTATCATCACATGACAGACTGAAAATGGGGGTTTGAAGTGCAAATACTACTACAGTGATAAATTTAAGAGGCTTAGGCAATAATTAATTTTTAATTATTTAGTTTGGAGTTGATTGTGACATGTACCAAGTTGTACCTTGGTTGAATGATCCATCTCTAGAGAACTTGTCTTGTAATAGAGACCCAATGAAGGCCTAAAGGAGTAGGTCAATCTTGTTGTTTGGTGATTAGTCTGGAGTAGTGTCTCTCAACCCACTATTTTTTTGTTTTTAAATGTATAGTAGTATCTTAAATGCTCTTGTTTAGTTCCTAAAGTCCTTGGTGAAATATTTACTCCCTTGTGAACCCGGGATAGTCTACTAGGCCTAATTGGCATCATTATAATTAATGGTTGTAATGCCACATTGGGGTTGTGTAAGTTGATTTTTTGTGTTTCTTAGAGGTCCTTATACTATATATAAAGACTTGAATGTGTCTACGCATATCTAAATGTAATGTCTTATTTTATTGTCTTGGTTCAAGTGCAAGGTGTCTGTACCATCCTTTGCAAGTAGGTTTTGTGGATGAGTGCCCATGGAGTCTTCTGGTCCATCTAATCCTTATTGAATGTTGAAAGGGTTTTAGGTGTTTGCAGCCTCTACATCACAATGGTATCAAAGCCAAAAGGTCTAATAAGTGTTAAGAAGTTTGTGAAGAAGTTGAAGCATGGTAAAGATGCCTCTTAAAGATTGGTTTATCATGGCCAGGAGCATGAAGTCCCTAGAAGATGAAATTAAAGCAATGAAAGGTAGGGAAAGAAGGAGAGATAGGGGTGAAGAGAGTGATAGTGACCCTGAAGAAGAAGGAGGAGAAAGTGAAGGTGAGACCCCTCCTGCAAGACTTCAGGAAGAGGAGATCCCTCCTAAAGAAATAAGGTTCATCAATGCTTTGAAATCAGTAAAAGGGGATGCTACTGATGTGAAAATGGATCTTCATATGTATGGGGGAAATATGGATGTTGAGGAGTTGATAGAATGGATTGATGCCTTGAACAATTACTTTGAGTATAAGGAGGTACCTAGAGAGAAGAAGGTAAAGTTTGCTAAGACAAAGTTGAAGGGTTCTGCCTTGGTTTGGTGGAACTACACCCAACGAGAAAGGGTAAAACAAAACAAATCCATTATCAACTCATGGGAAAGGACATGTAAACAAATTGAAAGGACAATTCCTACCCATTGATAATGAAGTTCAAGTATTCAGAATGATGCAAAACTTGAAACAAAAGGATATGGATGTAGCTACCTACACTGATGAGTTTCATAAACTCAACTTGAGGTCTAGACATGTAGAGAATTAAATGGAGAAGGTGGCTAGATACATTAATAAATAAAGGTTCAATATCCAAGATGAAATCAACCTCCTTGTCCCTAAGACTATGGATGAGTGATTTCAATTAGCATTGAGGGCAGAAGAAAATTTGAAGAGGAAAAGTGATCAACAAAGTAGAGGAAGAGGTAGAAGCTTCAGATGGAGAGGAACTTTTGAGGGCAAAAATTAATTTCAAAGACAACAAGGAGATTATAGTCACAATTAACAAAATGGGAAATCAAGTAATAGACAAAGTTTTAGATGGAGGAGACCCAATGGAAGAGGAAGATGTGGTGGATTAGGAAGAGTTTGAAGCACCTTCACCAGTAGATGTTATAATTGCAATCAAGTAGGACATCCAACATTCAAGTTTCCTTAAAAACAAGCCTCTAGTTCTTATGGAGGAGATAGGAGAAACCAGCTAATGCAAGAGGAGGATTGTTAAAGTGTCAATGCACCACCTAAGGTTGGAGATCCATAGTTTGGAGATAGCCCAATGATGAGGAGAACCCTCTTGAAGGTGATAAGTGTCAAGGAACCACCACAAAGGAAGTAACTTTTCAGAACTTTTTTGCAAATCCGATGGGAAGGTATGTAAGGTCATAGTTAATTTAGGGTCTATAGATAACTTGGTGTGATTAGAAATTGTTGAAAATATAAGTTTGACAAGAATCCCTCATCCTACCCCATATAAGATGTCTTGGTTGAGTAAGGGCTAGCAAGTGCTTGTAAATGAACAATCTTTGGTAGAATTACAAATTAGGAGTAATAAGGATAGAATCCTATGTGATGTGATTACCATGGATTCTTGTCATCTTCTCTTAGGGTGTCCATGGAAATATGATCTCAATGCTCAATAGGATGGGAAAAAAAATACTTATACCATAACAAAGAATGGTGAGTCTTTTGCATTGACCCCTTTTCTAGATGAAGGTCTGGATAATAAAGTGCATTGTAGTGTCATGATGGAAGGTGAGAAGGATTTGTTGTAGACCTTGAAAGAGGAAGGTGTTCTAGGATTTTCCTTCATTGTGAAGCCAAAAGACAGGTCAGATTCACCCAAAACTAGAGGAGAAGCCCTACGCAGTGAAGTTCAAAACATTTCTAGAGAGGTACAAGGGCATTGTATTAGAAGGACTACCTAACTCCCTTCCTCCAATCAGAGATGTAGGCCATCATATAGACCTCATTTCAGGGGCTACACTACCTAATAAGGTTGCTTATAAAATGATACCAGCTCAAAATGAGGAGATTGCAAATCAAGTGAAAGAATTGTTGGACAAGGGCCTAGTAAGGAAGAGTTTGAGCCCATGTGATTTACCTACCATCCTAGAACCTAAAAAGGATGGAAAAAGGAGGCTTTGTACTTATTCAAGAGCCATCAACCGAATAACAATCAGATATAGGTTCCCTATACCAAGAATGGAGGATCTCATGGATTGTTTATGAGGATCATGATACTTTTCAAAGATTGACTTCAAAAGTGGATACCATCAGATAAGGATCAAAGAAGGGGATAAATGGATGGCAAACTTTAAGACCAATGAGGGCCTCTATGAGTTGTTGGTGATACCCTTTGGGTTTTCAAATGCACCTAGTACCTTCATGCGCCTAATGAATGTGGTATTGAAACCTTTTCTTGAAAATTTTGTTGTGGTTTATCTAGATGATATTCTAATGTTTAGTAGGACCAAAGAGGAGCATCTAAGGCACCTTGACATGGTTTTGATAATATTGCATGAGGAGAAACTAATGATAAACTTGGAGAAGTGTGACTTCCTAAAAGAAGAGCTAGTGTACATTAGTTTTGTCATCTCCAAGGGAAGTTTAAAGATGGATCCTTCCAAGGTGAGTTCTATCCTCAGTTGGCCAACCCCAAAATAAATGGGCGGCATCAAGAGCTTCCATGGACTTGCAAGATTTCATAGGAAGTTCATCAAGAATTGCAGCCACATATGTCCACCAATTCCTGACACTATCAAAGGAGGTAATAAGGGTAAGTTTTCCTAGACCAATGAAGATAATAAGGGGTTTGAATATTTGAATAAAAGAGTATCCTAGAAGCCCATCCTTGTGCTCTCTGATTTTGATAAATTTTTCACCATTGAGTGTGATGCTAGCAATCAAGCAATAGGGGTTGTTTTAAGCCAAGAGGGAAAACCAGATGCATTCATTAGTGAAAATATCAATGAGGAAAAGAGGAAGTATTTCTCATTTGATTTACAATTGTATGTCATGGCCCAAGCACTTAAAAAGTGGAGGCATTATTTGTTGCCCAAATAATTTGTTATTTTTAGTGATAACCATGCTCTCAATTTCTTGAATGGAAAGGACAAACTCAACCATAGACACATGAAGTGGGTTGAATCTTTGCAAGCCTACACCTTTACTATAAAGAATAAGAAAGGCCAAGCCAATAGTGACAAATGCTCTTAAATTAGGAGAGCACTTATCGTGCAGGAAATACAATTACAAAGCATGGGGGTAGATGCACTCAAAGACATGTATCATGATTATGCAAATTTCAAAGAGATTTACAAGGGTTGTAATTAGGTTTTGAACACTTTTTGTAGCGTAGAAATTAGGAATCATCAAAACATAAGTAGATCAATCAAAACATTAGACATGATAGCTCAATCAAAGAAATACTCATTGCAATGAACCTAATTCTAAAGCACATTCAATAGAGGTATGAAAATGAAGCATTCAAAAGAAAACATTATGCAAACCAGATTCAAGATTGAATACTCCTTCCATGCGGCTCCATTGTTGTTCTTTCCTCTTCAATGGGTTTGTGGATCTCACCTACAAGTGCTCACACAATTGAAAGCAAAAAGGCTCAAGAGTACTAGAAACAAAAGTTCGGTAGAAATTTGAGATTCATGAAGGGATTGATTGAAGAAAACATCCAATTTATAGAGAAATTGGATAAATGACAAGATTGGCATGATGCAATTCAAATGGAAATTGCAAATCAATATGACAAATTATGACAAATTATGCACTTTCCATGCACAATTTGATTGATTGACAATTTGATGACAAATTATGACACATTCTATGTCAAATTGATTGATTGTCAATTATGACAATTTATGACAAATTGAAATGTCATTCCCATAGAATTAGGAGATGAATTAGGAGGGAAAAGGAATTAGAAATTTGAAAATTAGGAAATTGAAATTGATGACAAATTAGGAAATTGGAATTATAAATTGATGAAAAATAGGATTTAGTGAATTAGTGAATTAATTAATAATTTTTCATTTATTAATCAATTCACAAAGAAGAATAATTAGACAATTAAATGAAGATTTAATTGTAATGAAAAGACTTAGGATAAATAAGTAATTTATTTAATCCTAAAGGAAGAAATGGCAAATTAGGTTAAATGAATAAATCATAAAACCCTAGAAGACAAATTAGAAATGCGAAAATGACAATTAGGCCTTGATTGAGGATAATTAATGTCATGATTTTGAATTGATAAATGACCAATGCGACAAAATGATTTGATTGATAAATGCGCCAATTGACGAGGAACAATGACAAATTGATCCAAATTGACATAATTGAGACAAAGAATGATCGATAGTGAAATGATCGCAAAATGACAAGATTGACAAAAGGATGAAGATCGATGATAAAATAGATTGCAAGATGACAAGGTTGATAACGACCACGATCAATGACAAATTGATCACAAGATGACAAGATTGAACATGACAACGATCGATGACAAATCGACCGTTAAAATGACAAGATTGAAGGATTGATGATAAATCGACAAAATTGATAAACTGATCGCCAGATGACAAGATCAAAAAGAGGACAAAACCCTAATTAGGATTGACGATGTCCAAAATGATGACAAATGAATACGCACATTGATGCGACAGGGTAAAATTAATCAAAATCATGATTGGATAATGTTGTCGACAAGACCAAATTCAAGGACGAGATGAATGAAGAATGTAGAAGAATGACTCGATGTTCACAAATGATAAAGACCAAGTGTGTGACATAGGAGAAATGTTAATGCGACGCAAAAACCTAAAATGAGGCAATGCGCAAATGTTAAAGTATGACCTCGCAAGCATTGACCATTTTTGGGTGTCTACACTTTTCATAGTGCGTATTCTGATTTTTTACTTCAGAGTGGTTTTGTTTTCAAAGGGATCTAATTATGTGTACCTAGATTCTCAATGAGGGATAATATCATAAAAGAGAAGCATAGTGGGAGTTTAAGAGGTCATTTTGGGTTTAAAAACACTTTGGATCAGGTTAGGAGGTTCTATTATTAGCCAAGAATGTAGGTGGATGTAAGGAGGAATATTGAAGGATGATCCATATGTCAAAGAGAAAAAGTAAATTCAACAAATGCAAGGCTTTATCAAACCCTTCCAATTCCCAATAGGCCTTGGGAGAGTGTGAGTATGGATTTTGTGTTAGGGCTTCCTAAAACTCCAAGAGGTTTTGAAATTATATTTGTAGTTATTGAACAGTTTAGAAAGATGACACATTTTGTTCCATGGAAATGTACTAATGATGCATCTTAGATTGCAGGTTTGTTCTTCAAAGAAGTGGTAAGGATAAATGGCCTACCTTTGAATATAGTCTCTAATAGGGACTCTAAATTTATGTCATTTTTGGAGGACCCTATGGAAGAAGCTTGGAACAAAATTGTCTTATAACTCTTCATACCATCCACAAACGGATGGCCAAACTATAGTTTTTAATACATCATTATGAAATCTACTGAGATGCCTTACAAAGGAACATGGATAGGAATGGGATTTAATCCTACCTCAAGTAGAGTACGCTTATAATGACTCCATGAATAGGAGCATTGGAAGAATCCCATTTGAAGTTGTTTATGGGATGCACCCTAGAGGTCTATGTGAGTTGAGATATTTTCAAGGGATTGATAGGAGGAGTGCTCAAGGAGAAGACTTTCTTGTTGCAATCAGAGATATTCACCAGCACGTAAGAGAATAACTTCAAAAAAATGTAGAAAAGGGTAGATTTAAAGAAGAGAGACCTTCAATTCAAGGTTGGTGATTTGGTGTTAGAACATTTGAAGAAATAAGAGATTCCTAAAGGAAAATACACCAAAATGATGATGAAGAAGATAGGACCTTACAGGGTGGTCCACACATTTGGACAAAATGCTTATGAGATTGAGTTAACCCCTGGGGTAGCCATATCTCCCATTTTCAATGTATCTAATTTATATCCATATAAAATCTCTATGCTTGCAGGTTTTGATGCAGGTGTAGCAATAGATGAGGACAATGATTGGGTGAAGGAGTTTCCACCTAGCCAACCAATGAAGCTCGATTGTATCTTAGATACAAAGGAGGTGAAGAAGACTAGAAGGAAGACATACAAGGAGTACCTGATCAAATGGCAAGATATACTTGAACAAGATTCTACTTGGATGATTGACAATTATATCAAGAAGCATGGAGTATTGATGCAGAGCATTCTCCCATGATGCTAAGCATCCTACAACTTCACCCAAGTCCTACTCAAGTAAGGACAAATTCTTCATTTCCTTAGTGAGATACAACTTCTCACATCAGTGGTCTTCATCCAAGAAACTATTCCAACTTGGTTCACTTTTTCACCTTCCACTCACCATCCTTTCTTCCTCAAACTCTGATCACCATCTCTGATGCACGTGTCTTCTTGATCACATACCTTTCTTGACTGGTTGCATTCACCCTTTCCCTATGACAACATCACACATATTAACTTTCACAATGACAACTAGAGGTTCTTCTCTCTGACCTCACACATGGTATTCCCAAACCCTTACAAGGCCTTCTCAATTCCTAACACCACTAACTTCCTCAATGCATTGAACATTCACTGGACTGTGACTATCCCATTTCCACATTCCTACAACCCTTGCACTTTGACCCCTAACTTGGATTAACCTCATACCCTTTTGGAACTATGACTTCCACAACATTAAGATACTCTTAACAGAATATACCTAACACCCCTTGAAACCCTTTAGACTTGGTCTAACTCTCTCACAATGAATTATGACTTTACACTGTCAAACTATGACAGTCAATACCTTTGTTCTGAGACAATCACAAAAATAGCATAAACCACATGATCTTTGCATTCCAATCTCTTATACACACTCAAAACTCACCATTACACTCTTCTAAACCAACATCTTCCTTCCAAGTACCCCTAATCACATTGATAATCAACCAATCTACCATATCCATGTCTTGTCATAGTTTGAGACAAGAATCACAATCTTCCTCCATCCAATGCATGTGCAGACTGTTGCATGGTTCCCTACAGACATAAAGATATAAAATATAAATACTTTCCCATCATTATACCAAGTTAGAGGACTTGGTGAATGTAAATTCATAGGATGTTACATTTCTTCAACCACTAGATACCCTAAGCCAAGGGTTTGGAGATTTTACAAAAACTTGAATAACTTTATTGAAACTCAATGAAATCAATTGAAAAAAAATAAAAAATTTAGTGGATTAAAACCTCCATCAACCCCACTAAGTGAAGCATTAATAAGTCAAGTCTTAAATGATGAATAAAGTCTACAATCAAACTGTGTTACTGAACAAAACAAAGAAATAAGCAGAGAACTCACTTTTATTGTTATGAAACCATTTTGCATTGACCAACTCTCCTCATTATCGAGCATTACAAACATATATAAACCCTTTCCCTTCATGGGAACTAATGATAACTCCTTAACTATGTTAGAACCAACTTTTGGTTGTTTACATCCTTAATTTGTTGTCAACTTGACAATTTAAGTTTGTCAATTGATATTTTTTTAATCTTTCTTGCATCATGACCTTCATTAATCATCCCATTACATCAATATGGTCATATGAGACCTTATGAAACTCAAAAAGATTATCAAACTCCTATTATACCCATTAAACCCTCACGACTAGCCCTTATAGGCCACACTAGACATATTGGCAACATTAACACAAGTTGACACATTTGGCTTCAAATTATATTCAAATGGCTCTAATGGCCATAGTTATATCATGAAATGAACTTATAGGTCTTATTAAACTTCATATTCTCTTGGATCACCATGTGACCCTCATTGTGTTCCTTTGACTCCCAGGTGCTCTTGCACCAAGTATTTGTTGAAGACCTCATCTCAAGAGGGACTTGATATTCTCCTATCCCCGGGAGCATGGTGCAAGGGAACCTATGGGTCCAAGGGTCCTATCAAGTGTTTCTCACTTATTTTAATTTTTTGGTTGTTCATTTGGGATGTAATAAGGTCTTCATGACCATTTCGAAACATTGTGAAGTCATGTGAGGTCATCTTGTAGGCGTTGATACAAATTGCTTATATGTAGCCAATTAGGACCCCATTGGTCAAAGTTGATCAACATCTCCCAATTTGTGGAATTGGAGTGAAATTGATGTAATTCATGTTTTGAAGCCCTTTGTAGCATGTGAACATTTTATTAGAGGGGTTTAGAGTTGTTTTATGCAAGGAGACAAAAGTTGTCAACTTTGTCAAAGTTGCTAGTGCATTTTTTACATTTTTAAGGTGTTCATTATATTAACTAATCTTCCCAATGGCTAACTAATTCAAAATATAGTTAGGACTGGTTGGGATGAATGTAAGGGGTATAAATATTCCTTCCTTTGATCTAAGGGGGGTTTTTGAGGTTGCTTTGGTGAAGTAATCAATAAACTTGCTTTGTTTTATGCTAATTCTCATAGTTTTCTAGTAAAAGTCCTTTTGTGTGATCATATTTAGTGCTCCCATGGTCTAAATTTGATATCATTGGAACGGGAAGAGATTCATCTTTCATTTCCAATTAGTTTTGGCTTGATCCATTGAGTTAGAGTTTGTTGAGTGCAAATAGGTATGAAACCCTCACTGTTTAGAGTTTGTTGATAAAATGCCTTTAACTTAGTATTCTAACATTGAAAAATTATGTAATTTTGGGGAATGTTAGGTTTTAGGGTCTCTTTTTAGATTTTGGTGGTGGCAGAGAAAGCTAAACTAATGGCAAAGTGGTCTTGGTGATTTTCTGTCTAGCACCCTCATGTCACAAACCGAGAATGAGGGTTTGAACTACAAATACTACTACAGTGATAAATTTAAGAGATTTAGGCACTTATTAGGTTGGAGTCTTCAGTTTGGAGTTGGTTGTGACTTGTACCTAGTGGTACCTTGTTTGAATTATCCATCTCTAGAGAACTTGTCTTGTAATAGAGACCTAATGAAGGCCTAAAGGAGCAGGTTAATCTTGTAGTTTGGTGATTAGTCTGAAACAATGACTCTTAACCCACTAGTTTGTTATTTGGAAATGTGTAGTAGTCTCTTAAATTCTCTTGGTCAGTTCCTAAGATCCTTGGTGGAAGAGTTACTCCCTTGTGAAGCCAGGATAGTCTACTAGGCCTAATTGGCATCATTATGATTAATGGTTGTAATTCCACATTAGGGTTGTGTAAGTGGTGTTATTGTGTTTCCTGGAAGTCCTCATGCTACATAAAAAGTCTTGAATGTGTCTACACAACTCTAAATGTAATATCTTATTGTGTTCTCTTGGTTCAAGTCCAAGGTGTTAAGAACATCCTTTGGAAGTAGGTTTTGTGGATGAGTGCCCATGGAGTCTTTTGGTCCATTTGTTCCTTATTGAAAGTTGAAAGGGTTTTAGGTGTTGGTAGCCTATGCATCAATATTTTTCAGATGTTGCAATTTCAAGTGCCTTCATAGACATGTATGTAAAATGTGGAAGCATACACTTAGCAGGTGAACTAATTGACAAAATTCCCTAGCCATGTAAGCTTTTCTCGTGTTTCATATCTTGCAGAAAAGTAGGATTAGTGAAGATTGGTTTAGTTTTGGGAAAATGGTATCTCAACTTTGCATTCTTATAAGATTATTGGTTTGACCATGAATTGGCCTGAAATTTTACCCAAAACTTTGGATTGGCTAGGTAACAATTCTAGTAATTTTATTTTGCAAGATAATGTCTAGATTTGATGATATTAAAGTTTTTATTTTTGAAAGTTACGAATGAAAGTATTGGAGTCAATTTAGATGGCTTTACGGGCTCCAAAATGGCCCAATATTGTTTATAACTAGTATAGAGGGTTAAAACTTGATAGATCCTATTGTGAGGTTTCCAACACTTTAAATAGTTCATTAATTGAACACCCAGTTCAAATGTTACGGCCTTTAGAATTTGGGTCTCCTTAAAAAATATATATAAAAGTAAGCCAAACACATAAAGGAGCTATAAAAGGAAGGTACACATCCTGATGTGTGTTTTGACACATCATAGGGCATCTAGGATTGGAGATAAGATGGGTTCCACTTTATTGGGTGGTTTTAGCCCATGCTTTTATTATATCATTTTACAATTTCATCTATTGTATCTCATATATATGAGGTTTGCGAGATGGAGGTTGTGTGTAAGAGTCTTATAGATATTGAGTTACCTCTAAATCTCTAGTTGGTGATACTATTGCGAAAAAGTTTCTCTACAAGTGTATTATAATTTGTTATTGATTTCTGAAATATATATTGGGTGACTTTTGGAGTGGGGGGATTTTTTTTTTTTTGAAAGGCTCTTCCCCATGTAAATCACTGCGTTGTGGTATGCATGTTATTTATGTTTAGTTTGATTCATTTTTTGTAAGTTCTATTATTAGGTCCCATGATAGTTTTTGCATCACTCTCCTCTCAAGGTTAGTGGAGAAATTTGTTCAGCTACCTAACTTACTTACAAGTAGTATCAAAGCCTAATCACCTTTGGTTTTAGTTGTGGGTTGTTGGGTTTTTTGAACTAATCCATATTCAAGTGGGATCTTGTGTAGAAGATATATTTTGATCTTGTTCCATAAATTTTCTGATGGCAACTTAGTTAGGGAGAATAGATGTAAAGAATTTTTTTTAAAGTACTTTTGACATGTGGAAGTTGAAAATGGAGGATTTGCTAATAGATCAACATATGTGCGATGCTATTGATGTGAATGTCTCAAAACCTACACATCCTCATGTGACTACTGAGTATGATGTTATGGACCATAAGGCCAAGGTTCTAATTGAATTGTGCTTGACAAACTCTATTCTAATCAGTGTCCATGAAGAGACATTTGTAAAGAAGCTATGCAACAACCTTGTTGAGATGTATCAAGCCAAATCTTTATTAATTTGGATTTTATTGAGGAAGAATTTATATTCCTTGAGAATGGAAGAGGGTGGATGGATTAAAAACCACCAGGAATAATTCAATATGTTGGTGGCTTAATTGGCATCTATTGGTGTCAAGACGGATGAAGAGGAGAAATGACAGATCTTTCTTTATTGTTTGTCTGATTCATGGTATTTTTGTGTTATAGATATTGGTAGTACTTTAATTGTTTTGAAGTCCTAATATGGGGTGGGTGCATTGTTTGGTAAAGAGATGTGGATGAAAGTATCCATTAGTTCAAAAGAATCCCTAACTATTTATAGAATACTTATAGAAAATGGCAAGAAGAATCAGTTAGCGTGAAAAGTCCAATTCTATAGGGAGATCCAAATCTCTTGAAAGTCCAAAGTCATTTATTGGAATTGCAAAAAATTAGGATACTTTCATAAGGATTGCATAGAATAAAAGAAGAAGAAAATGATTTTTTTTACTTTGATTCCAAGTATGAGAAGGAAGATGGTGACACATTCATTGAAGCTTTGGATATTCATGCAAGTATTGATGCATGGTTAATTGAATTAGGAACATCTATTCATATGATTTCCGATAGAGATTGGTTTTCTAAATATGAATAATTTAATAAAGGTGAGATATAATTGGGTGAAGATTCTTGTTTAGATATTGTTGGTTGTGGTAAAGTTATAATTAGTTTTTGATGCAAACTAATAGATGTGGGCATATAAATAGTATTTTTTGATGCAAGATCTAAAATGGTTAGAGATTCTATGGTGATTATTAAAGGTGTTAGATTTGGCACATTGTACAAGCTAGAAGCAGACACTTTTGAGTCTAGTAGTACTTTTGTAAAAATTAAATTTGTGGATGCTTTGTTGGAAGATGTGAGGGTTTCACCTTTAGAAGATGGTCAAGTCTTTTGGGTACCTAAGGGTCCTCTTTATTCTAAAGAAAACTTACCTACAGAGAAGACAACGTTATGACATAAAAGAATTGACCACATTGGAGAAAATGGTCTAAGGACCTTAAAAGCGAAAATATTTTTGAAGGTTTAAATGATTGTAATCTTGATTTTGATTTCTATGAGAATTAAATTTATGGAAAAAAAAACCACATTTAGTTTTACTTGAGCTCAAATAAATCTTGTGGTGTGTTGGGTTTTATTCATTCTAATGGCTTTGGTCTTGTAGATTTTTCTTGCATTGAAAAATGCACATATTATATTTCATTTATTGATGATTTTAGTAGGAAATGTGTATATTTTCTAACGAGTAAATCTAAAGTTTTTATTTTATTTAAAGAATTTAAATAAATGGTTGAGTTGAGGACTAGGATGAAAATAAAAATTTTGAGGACTAATGATGGTGGTGAATCTTGCTCTACTATTTTTTATAGATTTCATAAAGTTTGTACCATTAATAGATAGAAGACAACTCTGTATTCTTCACAACATAATGAAGTTGTAGAAATAATGAACAAGATGTTAATAATCTGATTCTGATTTGGCTAGACAATCTATAACTCTATTTGATTTCCTAGGAATATGAGAAAAGGAAATTGAGTCTGAAACCGAGTCTAAAAAATTACTCAATCTTAGAATTTGTTGAATAACCTGAGCTAAGTGTCAATTAATATCAACCACCCGTTGTCCATTTGAAATATTTACCAACACCTATGAATCAAATTCAAAAGTAATCCTTCTCCAACCAGGAATAAAACCTCTTATCTTAAGTGGATATATGAGATTTTTGAAAAAACAATATCAAGAATTAATGTATTTTGAGTGAGACAAAAGTAGTGTAAAGAGTTGTGACAAACAAGACAATTTGTCTACTATATTGGTAGTTAGCATTTTGTTGTGGCGGCATTTTAAGTTTTGTCATTTTGAAATGGGCATCAACTTTTTTTGAATTCAAATTAGGGAGATGATTTGGATGATGACCAAGATGTTGATTTGGTGGTTATTGTGGGGGTTGTCTTGGAATCTTAATAGGATTAGTGATGGCACAAAAGACATTAATTCTATTTTTTATGTCAGTAATACGGAGTTGTTTATCCATCACTTACCCTTAATTTCTAAGGAAAGGGAAATTATTCATTGTAAAGGAGGTGGTTGTATTTTTCATATTGGCAAGTTTTTCCATTATGAAAGTTTTGATTTGTAGGGACAATGGTGAATATCATTTTAAAGATTACCTTTTTGGCAATTGTTTTTCATCTAGTAGGGTTAAAGTTTCAATTTGTGGTTTCTCTGTGTGTTGCTTTCAAATCTTTTACCAAGCCACTATGATTTTATTTTTCGACATGGAGGGACCTTTGAAGAGGTTGGAGCCAAAAAAATGTAAGGATATTCAAACAAATGAAGAACCATTGGACCTTTTCTCTAGAGAAAAGATGACACATTTTTTCTTAGCCATGAAGGACTATAACCGAGCACTCTCATTGAGGTTTTTCAATTCTTGGTAGAATGGTAAAATTTTAATTGGTCATATCTCCTTTGTCATCCTATCGAAGATAATTACAAAGGTGACTAGGTTGAGGAACGAGGGTAAGAAGGTTGAGAAAAGAAGCTCTGGTGACTATGAGCGCTACATGAAGAAATTTTTCAAGAAGTGAGAAAAGTCGATGGTGCTGTAGAATGGATTTGATCATTCTCTCCTCCCTAAACCCTATGCTATAGTCAGTTATTTTTGTTATGAAATAATTTACTTTAGAAGGTAGATACACTATGAATGTCTACCATTTTCCTATCTTGAACCATATTAGACATGGCGAAAGAATCAACTTGCATTATTTTCTTTTCATTTTATTTTATGCTAGTATTTCAAAGCGTGATACCATGCCACTCTACCAAGGGCTCATCTATTTTCTATATAAGTATTCATTTCACCATTATTCCCATCATATCCATTTGCTTGCCCTCCCTAGGAATTTTGTGCAAAATAATAAGGCCCAATGGTCTTTTGTCAAAATTGAGCTTATAGAAACTAATCCCCTACCTTCGAAAGAGAACACCCTCATTGCCCATTAAAAAGGAAAAATGCCCTTTGTTGAGATGCAACCCAAATCCCAAGAAGTGGCCCTACTGAAAACTAACCTTGATGAAAGAAAATTAGAAACCTCTAAAAACAACCCTACTAAGGCCAAAAAGATTGAAAAAGACTCTAGTAAGAACAACATTACAATTAACTTAGATTTACATGACTCGGAGGAGGAAGAAGATGAACCACAAGAAAAGGAGGAGGGTAACTTTGGTGAAATAATTTGGCTCACCTCCATGATAAAGATGGGAAAGTTAAAATTCAAACCAAACATGTCCCCATGAACGGGTTGAGTTTTACTCCTCAGATGATGATGATGGATCATCTGGTGAGGATACGTAGGATGAGAAATTCCAAGTGGAAGAGGAGGAATAAGAGGAGGACATAAAGGAGGACTTGGAAGGATTGAGTGATTCTTTGGTAGACAAGGCTAACGCAAAACATAACTCCCTACCTCAAAATTCCTTTGAGGATGTGGAAATGGTGCCCTGTTCTTAGGAATCTCCTATTCATAAAGAGAATTACAGTGCCAGTAAGAAAAAAAACCATATTGATGACCTACAAGTTAACACCATGTTCATTGAAGCAAAAGTGGAAGAATACAGGAAAAACATCCATTTCGAGTGGAGGGAGTGATGGTAGATGGATCTCAGTAGGGTTTCAGATGCCACAATGGATTTCAATATAGAGGTAGGCTTGATCGAAAATGGACTTTGAATAGGAAATGGAACCACAACAACTTTAGAGATGACCGCTCAAGGCTCCGAAAACATTCATGGCCATGGAAGGGTTCAGAGACCATGCAGCAAAGAAGGGTGTCAATCGAAGAAACTAAGAAAAATGAAAGGGAATGGAGCAGCGCAAGATTTGATGACTATGCCGCTCTTAACAATAGCCAAAAGATTGACTTCAAGATGGTGCAAGCGAAGTTCTAGAGGCAAAAACCCCTGGTGGAAGCCGCAAAGGTTTTAGAGGTATGCCCAAACTAATTTTACAATAGAGTTTTAAATATAGAAATTTCAAATGAGTAATGGTGTGAAAATATCATATTTCTCAATGAACATGCTCTCTTTCTAAAATGGGTGGCACATGGTAATATTTTTCAAAGATCAGAGCATGGTGTGAATCCATCTGAGGTGAGGGTGTGGAGCTTAAAACGCTAGAAAATGGCTTTTTTTTAGTTATATGTCCCTGTAGTCTTTATAGGAATTGGATTCTAGACAACAGACCATTATTTATGGATGGAAAAGGTTTTAATATCCTCAAATAGATACCAAAGTTCAATCCTAAGATAAAGAGCATAAATAGGGTTCCAATATGGCTTAAATTTCTAGGATTTCCCCATGAATACAAGGATATAGAAACACTACGAAGAATAGGTGGAAGCCTAGGGATCTTCAGAAAAGCTGAGGAGGTTATTGATTCTATGAAATTCAATATGGTTTCGTGCATTTGCATTGATTGGGATCTGGTTCATAATTTATTAAATACCCTAGAAATCAAAACCAACTTGGGTATTTGGATTCAAAAAGGTGGTTCTTGAAGATCTGATGGAGTGATCTCTAGACTGTAAATCCTTTGCTCACCCTAAAGGGGAATGCAAAATAGGGGACAAAGGGAAACTCAAAGAACAAAATGATTTGGCGATGGAAATAATAAGACTGTCTAAATCTAAGGATTGGGAACACCAATGGGAAGCATTGGACTAGGATGTGCTTCATAACCTCAAACAGGGAAGCGAAACTGAGCTGGACACAATTTATTCAACAAGTTTCAAGAAAGGGATTATAGATGATTGTTTGCCTCAATATCCTCTTCAATGGGTTTGAAATCTTTCTCAGCTACATGCCGGATAGAATCCTTGATTGGAGAGACCAAAAATCAAGGAAATGATTCTCAAATATAAAGTTTGGTGAAACTTGTAGAGCAGAATACATGGGTCTTTGAATCTAGTCATAGTGTTTCAAAAAAAACAATAGAGGAGAAACACACGCGGGATGTTGATCACCTACAACACGTCAACGACTACATATCTAATGAAACTCAAGCTGATTACAAAGGTGATGAGGAAGAGACAATAGTCGCAGAGACTCAGGCAAAAGACATGAATGGGGGACTCATAAGGGATGCACAATTATGAACACATTTTCAAGACAACAGGTCTTCCTCACAGCCACTATCAAGTGATCAAGCACTAGAAGAAATGGTTCTCAAGGACATTAAAATTTCTCCAATTCAAAATCTAGAGCCATCCTTTGAAGGAGTGAAAGATAGTGGAGGGGACTTGATTTCTTCACACTTAGAGGGAGATATATTTGATAACCCAGAGGGAGAAGATGATCTAGGTTTACTTTCCCTAGGAGGGGATGAAGAAAAGAGAACACAGAAAATGACACTAGCTCAAAATGCTAAAGTGAAAGGAGGAGATAAAAATAAAAGAGGACCTAAATCCAACAGAGTTAGACTGGAAATTGAAGGCAGTGCTACTGGCCAGAGTAAACTCAGACTTAGATTGGGAAGGGACGTGGTCTCTTCCCGGAAGCAATGAGGTTCCTTTCATAGAATGTTAGGAGATGCAATGCCCCTGACAAGGTTAGACTGATTAAGAGATGCATTGATCAGTTTCGCCTAGATCTTGTTTGTTTGCAGGAAACTAAAATTAAGTTAGAAGATTTTGATACCTTTTATAGTAGATTAAAAAAATGGAAATGTGTCTTAGTTGAAGCTCAAGGAGCTTCGGGTGGTTTAGCTATTTTATGGAATGAGTCCTTAGTGGAAGCCAACATTTTGAGCAAAGGAAATTGGTGGCAATGGGTGAGAATTTATTCTAAGAAACTTCATATGCAGGTGTACTTGATTAATGTTTATGGTCCAAACAACTTCTTTGAAAAATTAGCTATGGAAGGATATATGTGAGTGCCTTAAACAGGATACTGATAAACCTTTTCTTATAGGTGGTGACTTTAATGCTTTGATTATACCTTCAGATAAAATGGGTGGCATTGGTTGGATGTGAGAGAGTAAAATAGACTTTAACTCCTTTATCACAAAGTCGAACTTAATTGAGATCCCCTTTAAGACTGGGGAATTCAAATGGACCAATAGAAGAAGTGGCTTTTTAAACATAGCGGAAAGGATAAATAGGATTTTTCATAGCAGGTGATTGGTCAGATTGCCCTTGGAAGTGCATCACTAATATTATACCCTTCATGGGATCAAATCATTATCCCATAGGTATCTCAATTCAGGATGAAAAAGCTCCTGATAGATGCCCTTTCAAATTTGAAACAATGTGGCTTAGGGATAACAATACTAGAGCTTTGATGGAGGTTTGGTAGAAACATATCCTTGAAAGGATTGGAAACAAAACTTTCATTTTCTTCAAAAAAATTCAATTTGTTAAGGAACAATTAAAGAAATGGAATAGAGAGTCTTTCAAAAACATTTTCAATGAGAAATTGAGTTTAGAAGAAGAGTTAAAACAACTCCATGAACAAATAATTCTACAAGGCATGGATGAAACTACCTTTTTGAAAGAGAATGACCTTAACAAGGTGTATTCTAAAATTTTAGCCAGAGAGGAAACATTTTGGAGGCAAAAATCCCATGAAATTTGGTTGAAGGAAGGCAACAGAAACACTAAATTTTTCCATACTTCTGTTAAGGTGAGGAGAACCTATAATAAGTTCTTTTCAATTAATAATATGAATGGAGAGTTGTTAACAGATCTGGAATCCATTAACAGGGAGGCTATCAGTTACTTTTTGAGTTCTTTCAACAAAGAAGTAATGGTAGACCAAGATATGCAATCCATCATGGAGATCATCCCCACCTGTGTGAAGGAGAACCATAATAAGATACTATTGAGTGTTGTTTCTTTGGAGGAGGTGAAATCTATGGTATTTGGAATGGGATCAGATAAATTCCCAGGAACGGATGGCTTCCCTGCCCTCTCTTTTTAGTATTTTTGGGAAAATTTGGCAAATGATTTATGGGAAGTTGTGGAGGAATCAAGAATAGGTGGCTTTGTCCTTAAATATTTTAACAACACATTCATAGCTCTTATTCTAAAAAGGGAGAATACATCCACTTTCTATGATTTAAGGCCTATATTCCTGTGCAATACGGTCTACAAAGTGAGCTCAAAGGTGACAACAAATAGATTGAAATTCATTTTGGAAGATGTTATATCTCTAGAATAGAGTGGTTTTTCTCCTGGCAGATCTATATATGAAGGCATCATATTAGCACATGAGGAAATTCATTCCATTCATCTTTGAAAGAGGGAGAAAATGATGATAAAAGTGGACATAAAAAAATCTTATGACAAGGTCAATTGGGATTTTAATTTAAAAGTCCTACCCAAACTTGGCTTTCATCTGATTTGGATAGCTTGGATAGATAGTTGTATCAATTCCCCACTCTTCTTTGTTCTTATCAATGGGAGCCCTCAGGGTTTATTTCCTTCAAATAAGGGTTTAAGAGAGGGAGGTCCATTTTCCCCTTTTTTGTTTATTATAATGGAAAAGGTTTTGGGGGTGATTGATCTCTAAAGAGTGTAAAGTTGGACATTGGAAGGGGTTGCGGATTGCAAAAGGGGTAGATCCTCTTGATGAATAATGATGAACAACAAATACTCAATATGTATTGAGAGGGGGGGTGAATCAATACCAACAAAAACTTTCTTTGACAACTTAAACTACAAAAACTGCACTAACTGGTAAACAGCATCATTGATCTGAATTAAGACAATACCAGTAAAACACAGTGACTGTGAAAGACAAGAACCGGTAACACTTAGATCTCTCAAAACCTAACATCTCACCTCAACTTCACCCACATTCTTAAGAAAGTAATACATCAGAAAATATAATGACCATTAAATCAGCTTGCACTACCAATTAACAGAAAACACTAAAGCATCACACAGAACACACTAATTTTTCACGTGAAAACCCAACTAGGAAAAACCATGGTGGGGATGAATACCCACAAGTTGTTCTTGAACTCTTCTAAAGTTCACTCTATTAGGAGCCTAGTCCGGTTAAATACTTTACAACAGGTTCTTCAAGGAACTGATCCTACTAGGGATCACCCAGTTAAGGGATGGCTAAATACCCGGTTAGAGGTTAAAACCGCGTTAAAGGTTACCTTGTAAGAGGATTTCAAGAACTCAATAATTTTGAGTCACCGTGTTAAAGGATTTACAAAAATCCTGTTAAAGCTACCTAGTTAAGGGATTTTCCAACTGCTGAAATGGTTAGAATTCAATAGGTAATACACTAATCTGATAATAGCGCGCAATGCCAAGGAAGATCCACTTTAGTTCCTTTACACCTACAATCACACTCTCTACAAATCTTTTCTTAATCCTTTGGTCTGGCAAGAATCACCTCACATACATTCATTTGCCAACAACTTCAAATGAAAATCATCATCGACCTTATAGACAACAATTATATCTGTAGCCTAAACCTAAAACCCTAAGCATCTAGGTTAACAATACAGTCAGTCCAATCCTGACCATTTAATCACACTACATAGGGTAAAACAATCTTGAACAAATCTTAAGACATTTTTCATCATCGGTTCTTCACCGCTTCTGGAGGTTGCTAACCCATCATGTGCTCTCCACCGTTTACTAAGATTTTGCACACTCCCGAGGTGGATAGAATCAATCTTCTCATGCAAGATCCTCAAGAAAATCCTTCACGCACACAAGACTGACATGGCAATGCGCTCTGATCTTCATTACAATGGTAACTCATCACAGGATGTCAAGCTAAGACTACCAACCGGTAGTCACATCCCGATACAAACTTTACAAATATCGGTTCACACTTCATCATACCGGTTCACTTTTGCATATACCATTTTACTTCATCATACCAGTCCACTTGCCAATTTTCTTACTTCAATATACCTATTCATTCTTTAGCATATTGACATCAATGACAACATCACATTATCATCATGTCATCAAACTCTACACATATGCCAACAATCTCCCCCTTTGGCATTGATGGCAATACACAAAGATATCTTTACATCTTCTTCCATATTATATGTCTTCAACATTGCAGATATCTTCTTTGCTTCACATCTTCTCCCCCTTTGACAACAATGCCAAAGTGAAGGCACAAGCTTCCATATTCCACTATCCTGCTCCCCCTAAGGAGTAGCATTCTTCAACACATCAATCCTGAAAAGATTTGACAATGCAATACATGACTGATGTGGAGCACATACCTCTAGTTCACCTCTTGAAGGGGCAGCACCCCTAATTCACCTCTTAAATAGGTAAATGTATCCTTCTTTAGAGGCTTGGTGAATATATTTTCTAACTACTCCTTATTGGAAACATGTTCCAATACAACCTCTTGTTTTGAACTTTCTCCCTCAAGAAATGATAATTGAGCTCGAAGTTCTTGGTTCTAACATGCAATACCAGATGTTGTCACAAAATATACTCACCGGTTCAGATACAGGGACTTTGAAACCACTTAATACATGCTTCATCCAAATTGTCTGAGTACAGTTCATAAATGCTACTACATATTATGCTTCTGTTGTAGACAGAGAGATACAACTCTACTTCTTAGTCATCCATGAGAGTAGTCTACTACCAAGAAAGAATGCACCACCGGTTGTGCTCTTCCAGTCATCCACATTGCCAACCCAATCGGTATCGGTAAACACTTTGAGATTGAAATCATTATTGTATGGATAACACAATCCATAGTGTATAGTTCTCTTCAAATATCTAAGAATCTGCTTGACTGCTACCAAGTGGGATTTTCTTAGAATTTTCTGGAAATGTGCAGCAATGCCCACTACATGTGCAATGTTCGGTCTATTGTGTACTACATAGTGCAACTTACCAATTATTGATCAGTAATCCTTCTCATTCACCAATTCTGAGTCATCTTCTTTTGACAATTTACAACCGGTCATCATCGGTGTATCAACCAGTTTGGTGTCTCCCATGCCAAAGGTCTTCAATACCTCTTTGACATACTTGGACTCAGTGATAAAGATACCATCTTTCATTTGTTGAAGTTGTAGTCCAATGAAGAAATTAATCTCTCTGATTAGTGACATCTCAAATTCCTTCTTCATCTCATCAGCAAACGCATGGCTCATCTTGTCATCTCCACCAAAAATTATGTCATCAACAAATACTTCAAAGATCAAAATCTAATCTCCTTCTGACTTCAGATAGATGGGAGTGTAAATGCTCCTACTATGCTTTAGGTGCTTGCTTCAATCCATACAAGGATTTATGTATCCTACACACCATATCACTGTCTTCTGATAGGGAAAACCCATCTGGTTGCTCTATATACACTTCATCTTCAAGTATTTCATTCAGGAATGCAGATTTTACATCCATCTGATACACATTGAATCCCTTGAAGGCTGCATATGCAAGAAGCATTCAAACTCCTTCCAATCTAGCTACTGGAACAAAGCTTTCTCCATAGTCTTCTCCTTCTTCTTGAGCATACCCCTTACATACCAATCTTTTTATGTTTCTTACCACTATGCCATCTTCATTCAGCTTGTTTTTAAAAACCCATTTGGTGCCAATAACATTTTTGTGCTCAGGTCTAGGTACCAAAGACCATGTACCATTCTTTTCTATCTGGTCAAGTTCCTCTTCCATAGCCTTAATCCAGTCTTCATCTTTGTGTGCCCCTTTGAATGTTTTGGGTTCAAATTCAAAAATCATGCAAGAATTCTCTCTGACCTTTCTTCTTGTAAGTATTCTTGCATCCTTATCCCCTATAATTTGCTTTGGATCATGATGTAGCCTCACATACCTAGGGATGATCTTAGATGATTCCTCTTGCTTTTCCTCTTCATCCTCATCTTCTTCTTCATATGCATCTACCAGTGTAGGAGTACTATTATTTGTACTTGGTTGTTTTGCAACTGATTCCCAGAAGGTTACATCTGGTTCATCTACTGCTTGCTCGCTATCGGTTTCCTCAAGTTTTTCAGAGGTTTCATCAACTCTGACATTGATACTTTCAACAATTCTCTAAGTCTTATTATTGAAACACTTGAGAGCTTTTCTCTTGGTGGAATACCCTAGGAATATTCCCTCATCATATTTTGCATCAAACTTGCTCTGGTGTTTACTTCTCTTGATATAACACTTGCTACCAAATACTCTAAAGTAGCTTACTACTGGAGTCTTACCAATTCAATACTCATAAGGTGTTTTATCCTTACCTTTCTTGATGAGTACCCGGTTCATAGTGTAGACTGCAGCACTCACCGCTTCTCTCCAAATAGTGTGAGCAACCTTCCCTTGAATCAGCATCGTTTTGGATGCTTCAACTATTGTTCGGTTGTTTCTTTCTACTAGGCCATTGTGTTGTGGTGTCCGGGGGGTAGATAGTTGCCTCTTGATGTCATTCTCTTCATAGTACTTATTGAATTCTCCAGAAGTGAACTCACCTCCCTGGTTAGTTCTAAGTCATTTAATCCTCTTACTGCTTTTCTTTTCAACTAGTGCTTTGAAGGCTTTAAACTTTCCAAAAGCTTCAAACTTTTCTTTCAAGAATGTGACCCACATCATTCTTGAGCAATCATCAGTGAGAATCATAAAGTACCTATCTCCTTGAACACTCCTAGTTTTCATAGGACCACACAAATCAATATGCACAAGATCAAGTAAATTATCTGTTGTGAAAGATTTACCTTTGAAGGTTGAGGAAGACATTTTCCCTAGTTGATACTCTCTGCATAAAGGATTCTTCGGTTTGTTCAGCACGGGCATTCCTCTAACTGCCTTGATCTTACTGGCCTTCACAAGATTATCAAAATTTACATGGTAGAGTCTCCTATGCCATATCCAACTATCATCAAACTTAGCCATTAGACATTGACTAATATTTGTATTTAATTGAAATAAGTTACCTTTGTTCTACATACCGATGGCCATTAGTTAACCACTCTTTCCTTTTATTTTGCACACTCCATCTTTGAATTCCAGAGTGATTCCTTTATCATTTAGCTGGGCAACACTCAAAAGGTTATGCCTAAGACCTTCTACCCAATACACATTATCAGCACTGCTTTTTCCATTTAGAGAAATGGACCCTTTGCCTTTTACCATACATGGTGCATCATTACCAAATCGGTCTACACCTCCATCATACTCTTCTAGAGACAGAAAATTTCTATGGTCACTAGTCATGTGATGAGAACAACCACTATCAATAATCTACTCATTAGAATTATCAAAGAGGGAGATAAGAGCCTTCTAGTCTGACACATCTTCCTTAATGGCTACAAACACTATGTATTTGCTTTCTTCATCTTCTGATTCATCATCAGTGACACCTTCATCAACTGCAACAAGACAATTTCTTTTGTTTCCTCCTTTATACTTTCTGAACCTCTCCTATTTGTCCTTATTGTCATTGTTAGGGCAATTTACAGATATATGTCCTATCTTGTTGTAGGAAAAACATTTCAAAGGGAGATTACAAATGTATTTTCCAGTTCCCTTAGGAAGTCTCTTGGCAAGAAGAGCTTCAAACTCCATTAGGATCTCCTCATCATCCATATCTCTGCTTTGTCTAGGTTCACAGCTAGTACCAACTTCTTTTCCCTTTCTAGATGGTGCAGCAGATGCTCTAAAGGCTGATTCAGTCTTCTAAACACTACCATCATAACAGTTTAGCTCATATGTGGTCAACTTAGCAATGATGGAGTCAAGGGATACCTTTTTCTTGTCAATAGATCTCAACTCCTTAATAGCAGCAACCCTTATTGCATAGACTGGTAATAAAGATCTCAAAACTTTACTAACAATGATGGGATCATCTTACGTGCCTCCTGCACTCTTGATGTCTCCAACAATAGTTTTAATTCTTATCCCATATTGTTGAATGGTCTCACCTTCAATCATCTGCATGTCCTCAAACTTTCCCCTAAGGATTTCTTCCTTAGCTTTCTTCACATGCTCATCACTGCCATAGATAGTCTCTAGAGTATCCCATACTTCTTTGGGATTATCTTTATCCTGAACATTTATAAACTCAATATAAGATAGACTACTGATAAGAGCTTCCATGACTTGTCCATTCTCCTTAATCTCTCTTCTTTGATCATCGGTGAGAATACTGATAGGAAAAACATAAGAATTCTCAACATAGTTCTAGTGTTGAGCACCCATGCTTTTAATGTATATTTTCATTCTATCCTTCCATGTCTTAAAGTTGTCTCTATTGAACTTAGGACCTTCCCTCTTCATCATTAGAATAGGATCTTTTCCTCAAGAAATTAAGCTTATAGCATAGAGGACCTGGAGGAAGCTCTGATACCAATTGATGAATAATGATGAACAACAAATACTCAATAGGTACTGAGAGGTGGGGTGAATCAGTACCTACAAAAACTTTCTTTGACAACTTAAAGTGCAAAAACTGCACTAACTGGTAAACAACATCACCGATCTGAATTAAGACAATATCGGTAAAACATAGTGACTGTGAAAGACAAGAACCGGTAACACTTAGATCTTCTCAAAACCTAACATCTCATCACAAATTCACCCACATGCTTAAGAAAGTAATAGATCAGAAAATGTAATGACCATTAGATCAGCTTGCACTACCGCTTAACAGAAAACACTAAAGCATCACACAGAACACACTGATTTTTCACGTGGAAACCCAACTAGGAAAAACCATGGTGGGGATCAATACCCACAAGTTGTTCTTGAACTCTTCTGAAATTCACTCTGTTAGGAGCCTAGTCCAGTTAAAGACTTTACAATAGGTTTTGCTAGGAACCGATCTTGATAGGGATCACCCAGTTAAGGGATGGCTAAATACCCAATTAGAGGTTAAAACCATGTTAAAGGTTACCTTGTAAGAGGATTTAAAGAACTCAATGATTTTGAGTCACCCTATTAAAGGATTTTTAAAAATCCTATTAAAGCTACCTAGTTATGGGATTTTCCAACTGCTAAAATGGTTAGAAGTCAACAGGTAATACACTGATCTGATAATAGCACTCAATGCCAAGGAAGGTCCACTTTAGTTCCTTTACATCTGCAATCACACTCTCTGCAAATCTCTACTTACTCCTTCAGTCTGGCAAGAATCACCTCACATACATTCATTTGCCAAGAACTTCAAATGAAAATCATCATCGACCTTATAGACAACAATTAGGTCGGTAGCCTAAACCTAAAACCCTAAGCATTTATGTTAACAATACAGTCGGTCCAATCCTGGTCGTTTAATCACACTACATAGGGTAAAACAATCTTGAATAAATCTTAAGGCATTCTGCATCGTTCGTTCTTCACTGCTTCTGGAGGTTGATAACCCATCACATGCTCTCCACCATTTACTAAGATTTTGCACATTCCCAAGGTGGATAGAATCAATCTTCTCATGCAAGATCCTCAAGGAAATCCTTCATGTGCACATGGCTGATGTGGCAATGCGCTCTAATCTTTATTACAATGCTAACTCATCACAGGATGCCGTCAATCGAGTCTCACATACTTGGAATGCATCAACCAGAAACCCTGAAGCTGAGACTACCAACTGGTAGTCACATCCTGATACAAACTTTTTAAATACTGGTTCACACTTCATCATACTGATTCACTTTTGCACATACCGGTTTACTTCATCATACCGGTCCACTTGCCAGTTTGCTTACTTCAATATACCTATTCATTCTTCAGCATATTGACATCAATGACAACATCACATTATCAACATGTCATAAAACTCTGCACATATGCCAATACCTCTTACCCACCTTCAATTTTTAGATGACACTTTTTTGGCTGGAGAAGCCTTGGCAAGGGAGGCTAGAGTCATAAAACATGTTAATGATAGATATGAACAAGTGTAAGGTCAAAGAGTGAACTGGCTCAAATCATAGATCTTTTTCTTTAACACAACACCTCTTACACATAGGGAGATTAGTAAAATACTTGGCATGAAGTTGGGAATATTACCAAGAAAAATTTTAGGTATCCCCCTTTTTGGAGGAGCAAATAAGTCAGCGATATGGAAAAATTTGGTGGAGAGTTGTTTCAGTAGACTAGAGGGGTGGAAAAGTAAATGGCTGAAATTGGCTAGTAGAATTATAATTCTTAAAATAGTAGTCTCGGCCATTCCCATATTCTTAATGATGTGCCTTAAAATTCCCAGTAAAATCATTAATGTGATTAAACAGAAAATGAGGAAATTTTTTTGGAATCGAGCTAATGAGCAGGATAAAATTTCTTTCTTGGCCTGGGAAAAAGTTTGTAGTTTGAAATTGAAGGGGGTTGTCGAACTCAGAAATTACCAAACCATAAATGAGGCTTTGAGAGCAAAGCTTACCTGGGTCATTTATGCTAATCCAAATCAGTTGTGGGTCAAGGTAATGAGGGATAAATATTTGGATTCTATGGAGAATAACATAATTTTCACAATCATAAATCCTCCCAAGGGATCTGCAATTTGGAACTTCATAGCGAGTAGTAGAAAAGTTCTAACTGATCATCTAACATGGCATATTGGATATGGAAATTTAGCTAAATTTTGGGATGACTCATGGGCTGCTTATCCAGTAATTAAACATATGGTTGATTTCTTAGATATAAAAACACAATTATGCAGCATTTGGGGTGACAGGGTCAACAACTATTTAGAGGTTAAACAAAGTCATTTGGGAGAGGTCTGGTGCTGGAAAGACCTTTCAGACATGGGACTTTAAGAACATCAACAGTTACTTTTAAAATAGATTTTAGCTCAAAGAATGATTTATATCACAAAAGATCAAGACAGAGTGGTCTGGTGTGCATCCAAGGATGGTAACTATGCAGTAAAATTAAGTTATCAAATACTGGAAGGCTTGGTGGAATATCGTCCAATAGTGAATGATTTAATTTGGCACAAACACTGTTTACCCAAAGCAGGAATGTTTGCATGGCTAGGTTTGAAAGGGAGAATACTTGTAGGAGAAAGAAGGAAGTGGTTAGGCTGGCAAGACCCACCAAGTGTATAATGTGTGGGGAAGTTGAAGAGGATCTTGATCACCTCTTATTACAATGCAAGTTAGCACAGAACTATTGGTTAATGGTTAAGGGAAAATTACATTGGCATGACCCTCTACAGAATTCCCTCAAAAATGTATTTGATAGCTGGCCAAGGCAAAACAAGTGATCAACCTTTTCAGGCATATGGAATATATGTCCATCTCTTGTGATATTAGAAATATAGAAGGAAAGAAACAATAGAATCTTTCAAGATAAGTCAGAGGATGTCAAGAGGCTATTAAGTAGAATTGATCAGGCAATCAAATAAACTCTACGGGCTACAGCTTCTCAGATGGATTTCATGAGTGTCCCCTTTACTCTAGAGGACAAGAGAATCCAAAAATTATGGCCAAATGTCAAAGTAAGACATGGGGCATGTAATAATAAGAAGTAGAGTAAGAAATGTGATTCAGCCACAGAGTGGGTTCCACCCCAGAGGGAGTGGATCAAAGAAAATTTTGATGGAGCTACTCAATTCAGAGTGGGTATGTCTAGTGTGGGGGTGGTATTTAGGGATCATGGTGGCAATTTGGTAAAATTTGGGGCCCAACGTATTAAGAAGGGAACTAATAATGAATTTGAAGCGTATGTAGCATTGCTGGCAATCCGATGTGCTCAAAAAATGGGGGTTACAAAATTACATCTAGAAGGGGATTCGCTAATCACAATCCAAGCTATTGAAATTGGAGAAATTAAGGCATGGCATTTACAAAATTTTCTATCTCTGATCTTAGCAGACTTGAATTCCTTTGAAGATGTTGTGGTCAACCATGTCAAGAGGGAGGGTAATAAGGTGGCAGATAAATTATCTAAATGTGCCATGTCCTTCAATCAAGAGGAGGATTCAAAATTTGAATTTTTTTATGGTGATCTGAATTTAGGATGAATCTCTCTGAATAGAAATGACCCAAAATGATGCCTATAAGCTGAGAGTGTAATTTCAATCATAATTTTCAGAAAACAAATGACAGTAATGGGGTTTCGAGGGCACGTGAGAACTTTGTGTAATACAAGACTTATTTTTTATCTTTTATTTTTTGCCTTATGAAATGTTGGCAGGGTAAATGTTATATTCTCTCCTTTGCAAGTGTTGTGCTCTCATTATGATAGTGGCGACGGTGATGTGAACCAAGACTTGCAGTTTTATGATGACATTCTTGATGAGAGAAGGGGGTGATTTGATGTTCTAAGAATAGCGCATTTATTTTCAAGAGCCTTAACAATTATGTGATTGATTGCTCACACGAACCAGCCTTGTTTTTAAAGAAGCCAAGATCGATGTTTTTTCTTCATATTTCCTATTTGGTTGGGTTTCTATTTTGATGTCCAGGTGTAGTTTGGTGGACTGATGGAGGCTACATTCACCTTCCAAACACAGAAGTAGAAAAAGGCTCTTTATAGGCCGATGGAGAACTATAGACTTAAACTCCTCCTCAAATGCCCATCAGAGGAGGTGGTGAATATGGTGCAGAGGACGTTGGGTTTCTTTTTCCAGCAAGCTACTCATAGATGGAAGTGTAATGTGCACATTGCAGTGATGATTCTGCCATGGGGTCTTGAATTGCGGATTGCTGAAGATGGCATTCACTGGGTTATGAATTTCCTTTCTGAGCAAGAATTAATTACTAGGATAAACTCTATCATGGAATGGGTGCAGGCAAGATACTAGTTTGATTATGGTGAATGCTTTGACAGTTAGATTGCGGTGGAGGAGCTTGGTTTTGTTCCCTTTGTGTGGTGGCCCAACATGGTAAATGAAAGACTCTACTTGAGTCACATCCAGACAAAATGTAATTCATTGATGGAGGAAATAAGGAAGCATCACATTGTGTGGGAAATTTGGAGGCCTTGGTTCCTGATTTTCACTCCTAGGAGGCAACGTGGTGCTAGACATCGACCGACATGGGTTTGAGTTCTTTGTTGATGGTTTTTTGTTCATCTTTGGTTGGCTACTCGATAGTCAGTTAGATGTTGGTTTTTGGATCTTTGCAGATGCAGCTTATAGACCCTTAAGGGATTCCTTTGTAATTCAGTTGTTATGGACACAGAACAATGTTAGGAGTGTCTACTGATAATGTGGGAGGAGCCTGCTTTTTTCTATCTTAAGCTCTGAAGTTTTTAGGCATATATAGTGTGCAGATATAATAAATGTTGTGAAACTATTATGTAAATTGGTAGGTTGTAGACAGTCAATGGTTCATGGGCTATTCAGGGTACTAATTAGGCCCATTTCTTGTAATGTTACTTCTTTACTTATACTTAATAAAAATCATTATTACCGACCAAAAAGAAAAAGTGGAAGAATACTGGTCTAGGATATCAGCAAATGGGAAAGGCCTTGAATTCCCTATGTGCCATTATCAATGCAATTATGTGGAAAGAAGTGATGAGGTTTGTCTCGAGATATAGAAGGATGAAGAAAAAGGCCAAAAAGATAGGAAATCATGGCAACGTACAAGAGGAGTAGAAAGAGGAAACACAGTACCATGAGATTTGGAATGAACACATGCAGTGACTTGTTTGGGACTATAACCTTATCAATGATAACTAGGTGGTAGATAGTTTGGTGTCATCTTTTGTCCATGTTTACTTTGAAAATTGTTAGTTTAAGTTTTTCTATAGAATTTTATCTGATGAGACCTATGTGCCATATGGTAGGGGTAATTAATATAATTAGTTACTATGTTATTATTATGGACTCTTTACACTTATATGCTAGTATTTATTTTTTGATAAAATGTGGATGGATAGGGTTATTATGTTTAACTATGTATGTATGCTCTTTTTTATTACTTTTGAGAACTGATTTTCTACTTTTTGCATGTTTGGTTGTTGAAGCCAATGGCTATGTTATTCTTCTCTAATTTTATTGTTTTATAAGGTTTCAACACCCCTTCCCTACTAAAGTAATAAAAAACAATTGAATAAAAAAAAGTTAAAAAATAATCAAATAAAGAAAACAAAATTTTCCTAAGAATACATGAGACAAATGAGTACATAACATGGAACTATTACTACAAGGAATTTATCCTCTTTCTATCACCATGGCTTTTTGTCTACATTCTTCACCTATCTGGTGGAAGGATGTTTAATGGTGTCATCTCATAGATTTTCATGTCGACTTGTATTTTGTTTCAGAGTCTCCAAAGAGCTCTACATCACCTCCCCCTATTTTTGTACCTATCATGGTGGCTCATGCTATTCCTAGCCCTATGGCCCCTATTTCATTGTTTTGTGTTGTTCCTACTCTTGTAGACCCTCCTACAACCTTTTTTGGTGGCCCCTCATTTTATTACCTCATTTCATCCATGGTTCCTAACTTTTTATCTTTCGACTATTAGGGTCCCCCTCAAAATATAGTGACATGTTTGACCATCTTGTCTGCTACCTCTGATGGTTCCTATCACATTTTTTTCTTTATATTCTTCTAAAAAGGATGTTTATTCTTGGACTATTGGTCTCTTCAAGAAAAAATTTATTTTCTCTCTACTCATAACACTCAAATTGTTCTATTGGGCCCACTGTTGGGTCTCAACTATAATTTGTAATTTAGCTTCATTTTTGTCCTTCTCTATAGACTATTTCAATTTACTTCAACAATGTGGTGTTGCATTTTTTGTTACTTTTTGGATAACCCTATTGTTATACTGTAGAAATGCTTTTCTTTTTATGTTTTGTTTCTAATCCATAATGGGTTAGGGTACTCCAAGCCTTACTTGCTCCATAAGTGCTTAAGCCATATTAAGTATAAGCTCAAGATATCAAACAAGGAGTACTTCAAAAATATTTTTGAAGAGAAAGACAAAGTGGAGAAGGAATTGGCAGCTTTAAATAAGGCAATAATTACCAAAGAGATGAGTGTAGATGATTATGAAGTAGAGAAGAGTTTAAAAGAGGAGTTGGCAAAATTGATGGCCAAGGAAGAATGTTATTGGTGGCAAAAATTGAGAGAAATCTAGCTTGAGGAGGTGGACAAAAATACCAAATTATTCCACATAGCTATGGTAAATAATATAAATATGAGAATATTGGAAATGAAAAAAGAGGATGGGATAGTGACAAACTCTATGGAGGAAGTAAATAAAAAAGCATCCAACTTCTTTGAAATAATTTTAAACAAAGATATTTAGGTGCATGGAAATGAAAGAGATAGCATCCTATATAGCATTCCAGGATTGATAATAGAGGAAGAAAATAATATTATTTTTAAAGACATCTCTGAGGATAAAGTAAGGAAGGCCACCTTATAGTTGAATCCAAACAATATTGGAATAGAAGGAATACAAAAACAGTGAGAGGGGGGGGGGTGGATCAGTGTTATGTAGGTGATATAAGATTTTACCTTATTATAACATACACATATAAACCAATAAATGAAGAAGCATATAACATGAAGTAAATAAAACAGCTACATGAATGAACACCATAACACACTGAATTTTATACGTGGAAAAACTCAAAGAGGAAAAACCATGATGGGATTTGTGACCCACAATATCAATTCACTAGCCATATGAAAGATATTACATAGTATGCACGCTTGCACATGCAGGAAGGCACACTATCTAGAGCACACTACTCAACAAAAAAAGAGTCACATTGACTACAAGCTTCTACTAAGATAAAACAGTAATGGTGAACTCACAAAATGCATCTACAATGCCAAAAAGAGTTTTGGTTAAAGCTTTGTTTAGTACCGATTCATAAATCCTAAACCTTTTTGTCGGTATCCCCTTTTCTCTAAGAATGTTTTACAAAACATCTACTGATAATTGCATTATATAAATTTTGCATACAAATGATCTATATACATATCCTTCACAACATTTTCTTCTTCACATTTGTTCTACACACACGGCTATATCACAATGACCTAATAAACTGACTTATATACCCTTTACAAACAATATGCCTTATATCGGCTTACAACAAATTACAAAAGATATTCAATGTCGACTCTATATAGTAATTACAAAATGATTTTACAAATTAAACTTTTTAGATCCCAAACTGATGTTGGCTTCATTGAAGTGTTGAATGTCAGTGCCAATGCCAGTATCTGTCGGTGTATGCATCCAATGTCAGTATCTGCCAATATATGACTTCTACAGAATCTTGTTGCCATCAATGAGAACATATGAATCCAATGAGTGTCAATTGCCAACAATCTCCCCCTTGGGCATTGATGGCAATACTCATGTGAAAAATGGATTCCCTGCTAGTTTAACTGAAACTGAAACATGCTCCCCCTAAGTTGATTGACCACTTTGATTCATATACTATCTGTTTGATATCCTCCCCTAGGATTGTATACATACTTTCCCTTTCATTTCATTTTTCACATACATATACTTCCCCTTTGGCATTAATGCCAAAGGCCAGTGAAAGAATTGAAAGAATTCTTAGGAAAAAAAAAATAGTTATAGGTTACTTACTAGAGATTGATCAATTTCAAGATTTCTGAATAAGCTTTCTCTAGTAACTGTATATAGGTATCCCAGCCAGTTTTCAATGTACCAAATATGGAAAAAAGTCCACTCAGTAAATGTGCAAGTGATTCTTTCTGAGTGACTTATGTCGGTGTGGGCTTCACAAGCATATCCATGCATTCCCTCTTATGTACACCAAGTGAATCCAATCTTGGACTCACCAAACCTCTAAGACTTCTTGCTCTCCGAATGATCTTATCTCTTTCCTTTTCAAAAGCAAAAATTTGGTTCTCCAAAGTCAACATTTGTCCATCAATAGATGTTGTAAGTGAAGTTATTCCATCAAAAGAGTTAGCAATATTAGCAATCTTTTGTTGTAACTCCTTTATCCTGTTATCTACATTTGGTGTAAGAATCTCTATATTACAACAGACCCTGTAGATGTTAGTACACCGTTTCAAAGAATTTTCAATAAGTATAAGTTTCTCTTCAATTTTTTTTTTTCAATAACCTAGTCAAAAGTGGCTTTCTTAGCCAAGGTGAATCTTTCAAGTGCTTGCCAATCGGAAATTTGCTGCAATTATTGAAAGCTTTTAGAGATGTGCTCTGTCAATACCTTAAGCTTGTCGGAAGGGCTTGCTTCATTTTGAATCATGCAATCTGGAATCAGTCTATACAAAACTATTATTGACTGATCCATCATTCCTTTATTTGTAGATCCCTCCTTCATTAGCTTTTGAGTAGCCATCATCATTAGCTCTGTGGGACTCATTTATGTGATGGATTGCTTCTTAACTTGAGAAGTGTCAATTGCCAAAAGTTTTGTTGGGGAATCAACTATCGGTATGGTACTGGGTGTCTTATTAGTCTCCTTTTAATTGTCTTCATCCTCTCCTAGTGTATCCCTTTTATCATCCTCTTTTGCACCTGTGGGTTTGGCACTTGGTGCAGTATTTGTTATTGCCGATGGATTATTATCCACAATATTATCAATATATTGTACATTATCTATATTACCTTTCTCAAACTATACATATGATGTCTCTATCAGTTTAGCCTGTACTCTCTCATCAGATTGAGAATTATCTATTGGTTCATTCAAAATTCGATCTGAGCTTCCCAAAATTCCTTTTCCTTTGGATCTGTCCAGAATGGTGGGAGTTGTTGCCTTAGCAAATTCTTCTTGGGAAGTAAGGAAATCAGGATTCTTTTGGAAGAATTTAGCCCATCCTTCTCTGGTCTCATTTATTATTTCATTGACTCTACCCATCATTAAGCTTATTTGTTGGGTGTGCTGCCAAAGATTGTTCTATTTGCAACTTCTATACATCTTTTCATTTCCTCATTATTTATAGAACCACAAATACCTAAAAGTTCAACTTCTTTAATCTCTTTGTCCCTCTTGATTGCATCTAATCTCCTTGCATCCAACTTATTATACAAAGATAATAGAATTTCCTTCAAAATGTCTACCAAAGCCTTCGTATATATGTCTAAATGTAACAAAATTGCTTCTTCTATTTCATTTTGCTCATTGTCATCTAAATGGTCATAAAAAAATTAACACATTCTTCAAAATATCATCTTTAGTTACCTCATCTATTAACTCTGCACAAGTCATATTACCAGATTCAGTTGCTTCATCACTCTTTTACTTCTTCTTGTTGGGGGTTGTAGGAGCGGATGGAGTTGCCTTCCTCTTCTGAGTAGGTTTCCTTTCCAGAGGTGTGGATGTTGTTGTCACCTTTCTTACTAACTTCCTCATAGGTTCCATCTTCTTCTCTTCTACCAGAGGCTTGCCAACTTTCTTCATATGTACCCTTATGAATGCAAGAGGTTGATTATCCTCTGTATCGGAGTCAGGAGATATGAAGGTTGTTGGTCTCTTTACCTCTGGAGTACTTTTCACTTCAGTCATTGTCGGTTGATCTATCGGTTTAGATCTAAAACCTAGTTATGTATCTATCCTGTGAATTACATTATGAATGAAAGAAGACATTTTGTCTATTTTCTTTTCCCTTCTTTTCTTATTGAAACCAATTTTAACTTCAAGTGCCTTCTCCTCTGTAGTACCAAAGTGTTCAGCTTTTTCATCCAAAGGGGCATCAAGTAGCATTTTAGCATTTAGTTCCAAGATGTTGTCATCAACTTCATAGCCCAATTCAGTGACCCATATTGTTCTAGGTTCCACCACTTCCATGAGAGTCTCATCTGTTTTCACCATGAAGTAGATTTCAGTGGAGTATTTCTCCACAATGTGTTTGGATATTCTCTCCCTCTGTCTCATGTTATTTTGGAAAGATTTGAAGAAACCCCATAACTTCTCATCCCTGTTGCTACCAAGACCGGTGATTGCATCTCTAATCTGCATACCTATCGGTATGTCATGAGCCCAGTGTTTCTTTCCCAAACCTGGTAGCTCATTAATGAAATATAGCATCAGACAGACAGTAAGGTTGCCAAACCAGAATGTTCCTTTCTTAACACATTTTATTTCTCCAAGATTTATCATTAATTCACTTCTTAACCATTCACACAAATAATATTTTCCATCATTCTTTATCATTTGATATGCAGCATGGATATAGGAATTGGCAACAGAGTTCAATCGACTTGATTGTGTTACCTTGTAGCCAATGATCATGTTGGAAAATTTTATATTTGTATCTTTAAGGGTGCTTATCCTCATTGACCTTCCATCATGAGTTGCATCAATGATCTTTTCAACCTTAGTGTTGGAGATCTTCTTCTTGGGTTCCTACCCAACTTTGGGTAATCCAGTGATTGCCTTAATTGCTTCTTTGGTGATCATATGAGATCAGTCCAGCCAGATGAATTCATTATGGAACCTTCTCAGAATATATCTAACCATTTCATCCTCGAATTCCAGTATAAATAGGATTCCAGTTAACCCTAGGTCCTCAATGATTTTATTTTGACTTGATTGTTCTGGAGCTGCCTAGTATCATAGATTGATACATTCCCTTGATTTTCTCAATGCCTAAATCCTCCAAAGTACAATGAATATAAGCCTTGACATCTTCCACATATGCTACGCCATAGGGAACCCTTGAAAATGCGCCAATAGAATCTCTTCATTGCTATTTGAGGAAACTCCTTGAAAATAGGTTTGAGCCTATCCTTAACCTCAACAACAGTGGGATTCATAATGAAAGTAGGAGCAGATGATGAGCTAGATGCCATTTCAAAGAAATACCTGGATAATGATCGTCGATTTGAAAGATCTTGATTACTTCTCAGATAACTGCTTGAAATCTCTTTAGAATTCTTTTTCTTTCTCTTGATTGCCAATGATTTGCCTTTGCTTCACTTTGGTTTGCTCAAGTGTTGGGTGAGTGAAAATCAATCAATTTTACCCTTTTATCAGTGAGTAAACCTTAATTCTTCACTGTCATAAATGCTTAGCAGTGCTCTCTATTAGATGTTGGTTTCACAATTTTATGTCGGATAAACCTCCATCAATGATCAATACCACTCTCCAGATCTCTTTCTAGATCTCTTTCGAGGAATATACAAGATTTGCAATAAATTTGCCAGCCCCTAAGGCATCTGCCTTAGTTAATAGTTGAATTTCCTGTCGATGCAGGAATGCTTTGTTCTACTGGTGGAGTTACTAGTGTAGTTGCATCTCCACTTGGTTCTTCAAAATTTCTAACCCATCTCTTGGTGTGATCTTGAAGTAATTCATCTACCTTCTGCTTTCCTTTCTCATTTGCTTTGTCATTGCTAATCAGTTTAGTCTTGCTTTTGCAGTACTTAGCAATATGACCTATTTTGTTGCATGCATAACATGTAACATTTTTCTTTTGAATTTTGCTTTGCCATATCTGGTGTCTTTCCTTGATCTACATTAGTTAGCCAAATTTCCAAACTTTCCACATGCATGAAACTTAACATTCATTTTGCAATCTTCTAACTTATGATCATATTTCTTGCAATTTGTGCATTGACCAGGAACTGAATTGTAGTTTTGATTTGCTCTATTTCTACATTGTTTAGCCATATGCCCAAATTTATTACAAACAAAGCTTCTACCATTGAATTTGTAAGCATTACATTTCCTTACCAGTTGTCTGATCTTTATTTGTAGTACCAGAACTTTCACCTTGTTAAAATCCAAGTCCTCTAGAATCTTCATTCTGCCTTTGTCTTTTCAATAAATCATCCAACTGTGCAGCACTAATCCTAAATTTTTCTTTATACTCACTTG